>NC_084625.1:3231995-3379495 GCF_033978795.1 Nerophis ophidion
AGAGTCCAGTCCATAGTGGATCTAACATAATAGTGTGAGTCCAGTCCATAGTGGATCTAACATAATAGTGAGAGTCCAGTCCATAGTGGATCTAACTTAATAGTGAGAGTCCAGTCTATAGTGGATCTAACATAATAGTGTGAGAGTCGAGACCATAAGGGATCTAACATAATAGTGAGAGTCCAGTCCATAGTGGATCCAGCATAATAGTGTGAGTCAAGTCCATAGTGGATCCAACATAATAGTGAGAGTCCAGTCCATAGTGGATCTAACATAATAGTGAGAGTCCAGTCCATAGTGGATCTAACATAATAGTGAGAGTCCAGTCCATAGTGGATCTAACATAATAGTGAGAGTCCGGTCCATAACGGATCTAACATAACAGTGAGAGTCCAGTCCATAGTGGATTTAACATAATAGTGTGAGAGTCCAGTCCATTGTGGATTTAACATAATAGTGTGAGTCCAGTCCATAGTGGATCCAACATAATAGTGAGAGTCCAGTCTATAGTGGATCCAACATAATAGTGTGAGAGTCCAGTCCATAGTGGATCTAACATAATAGTGTGAGTCCAGTCCATAGTGGATCTAACATAATAGTGAGAGTCCAGTCCATAGTGGATCTAACATAATAGTGAGAGTCCAGTCTATAGTGGATCTAACATAATAGTGTGAGAGTCCAGACCATAGGGGATCTAACATAATAGTGAGAGTCCAGTCCATAGTGGATCCAGCATAATAGTGTGAGTCAAGTCCATAGTGGATCCAACATAATAGTGAGAGTCCAGTCCACAGTGGATCTAACATAATAGTGAGAGTCCAGTCCATAGTGGATCTAACATAATAGTGAGAGTCCAGTCCATAGTGGATCTAACATAATAGTGTGAGAGTCCAGTCCATAGTGGATCCAACATATAGTGTGAGAGTCCAGTCCATAGTGGACCTAACATAATAGTGTGAGAGTCCAGTCCATAGTGGATCTAACATAATAGTGTGAGAGTCCAGTCCATAGTGGATCTAACATAATAGTGTGAGAGTCCAGTCCATAGTGGACCTAACATAATAGTGTGAGAGTCCAGTCCATAGTGGATCCAACATATAGTGTGAGAGTCCAGTCCATATTGGATCTAACATAATAGTGTGAGTCCAGTCCATAGTGGATCTAACATAATAGTGAGAGTCCAGTCCATAGTGGATCCAACATAATAGTGTGAGAGTCCAGTCCATAGTGGATCTAACATAATAGTGTGAGTCCAGTCCATAGTGGATCTAACATAATAGTGAGAGTCCAGTCCATAGTGGATCTAACATAATAGTGAGAGTCCAGTCCATAGGGGATCTAACATAATAGTGTGAGTCCAGTCCATAGTGAATCTAACATAATAGTGAGAGTCCAGTCCATAGTGGATCCAACATAATAGTGTGAGAGTCCAGTCCATAGTGGATCTAACATAATAGTGTGAGTCCAGTCCATAGTGGATCTAACATAATAGTGCGAGAGTCCAGTCCATAGTGGATCTAACATAATAGTGTGAGTCCAGTCCATAGTGAATCTAACATAATAGTGAGAGTCCAGTCCATAGTGGATCCAACATAATAGTGTGAGAGTCCAGTCCATAGTGGATCTAACATAATAGTGTGAGTCCAGTCCATAGTGGATCTAACATAATAGTGAGAGTCCAGTCCATAGTGGATCTAACATAATAGTGAGAGTACACTCCATAATGGATCTAACATAATAGTGCGAGAGTCCAGTCCATAGTGGATCTAACATAATAGTGAGAGTCCAGTCCATAGTGGATCTAACTTAATAGTGAGAGTCCAGTCCATAGTGGATCTAACATAATAGTGTGAGTCCAGTCAATAGTGGATCTAACATAATAGTGAGAGTCCAGTCCATAGTGGATCTAACATAATAGTGTGAGTCCAGTCAATAGTGGATCTAACATAATAGTGCGAGAGTCCAGTCCATAGTGGATCCAACATAATAGTGTGAGTCCAGTCAATAGTGGATCCAACATAATAGTGTGAGAGTCCAGTCCATAGGGGATCTAACATAATAGTGTGAGAGTCCAGTCCATAGTGGATCTAACATAATAGTGTGAGTCCAGTCAATAGTGGATCCAACATAATAGTGTGAGAGTCCAGTCCATAGTGGATCTAACATAATAGTGTGAGAGTCCAGTCCATAGTGGATCTAACATAATAGTGTGAGAGTCCAGTCCATAGTGGATCTAACATAATAGTGAGAGTCCAGTCCATAGTGGATCTAACATAATAGTGAGAGTCCAGTCCATAGTGGATCTAACATAATAGTGAGAGAGTCCAGTCCATAGTGGATCTAACATAATAGTGAGAGTCCAGTCCATAGTGGATCTAACATAATAGTGTGAGTCCAGTCAATAGTGGATCTAACATAATAGTGCGAGAGTCCAGTCCATAGTGGATCTAACATAATAGTGTGAGAGTCCAGTCCATACTGGATCCAACATAATAGTGAGAGTCCAGTCCATAGTGGATCTAACATAATAGTGTGAGAGTCCAGTCCATACTGGATCCAACATAATAGTGAGAGTCCAGTCCATAGTGGGACCAGCAGGAGACCATCCTCAAGCAATGCACAGGCGAGTGTTCATGACCTTGAACAGCCAGCGCTTCATCCGTGGCCACCAAACCTGTGCCCCAGCCCCCCTCCACGTAGGAGAGGGGGAAAGACGGCAGATCAACTGGTCTAAAAGTGGGGTCTATTTAAAGGCTAGAGTATATAAATGAGTTTTAGTTGGGACTTAAATAACAACCACACACACAACTCTTCCAAAACATTTTTGCCTTTCCCAAAATTCCTGCTATTCCAGGAATTGTCTCCACATTGACAATGAAAGAGAATATACAATGTCCAGCATATTCCACATTTTTCATCCCATTTGAACCATTCCAACATCCACTCACTTTCAAGTTTTAAAAAAGATTCCAGGAATTCCAGGTTTTCCAAAGCCCTATTTTCATCTCTTCCTGAAAAGTTTTCTACAGACCACATTTTCTCAACCAATTCCAATCATTCCAGCTTCAAAACATCCCTCCTAATCGGGACAACAAGCGTTCCTTTTTTGTGCGTACAAATGACCAATTTACATCAAATTCCAGGAATCCCGAAACACCCATTCTCAATTCAGACTGTTACCACCTCAGCATTTTTTTAACCAATTCCAAAAATTCCAACACCAAGCTATTCATATCACCTAAGACCATTGTGCTAGTATCAATATGGATCAAAAATTGTAGTTTTCTCAAAATTCCCAAATTCCAAGTAAATTCTCATTCATATTAATAGACATTCATAGTTCCACGATGCCCAAAATACTCAAAATTTTGCACCATTTTACCTGATTCCAACCTTTCAACCACCCACACACACACAATTCTTCCAATATTTCGAACACAACACAAAACATGTTTTCCCTTTCCCAAAATTCCCGCTTTTCCAGGAATTGTCTCCACATTGACAATGAAAGAGAATATACAATGTCCAGCATATTCCACATTTTTCATCCCATTTGAACCGTTCCAACATCCACTCACTACACTCACTTTCAAGGTTAAAAAAAATTCCAGAATTTCCCAGAATTCCAGGTTTTCCAAAGCCCTATTTTCACCTCTTTCTGGAAAGTTTTCTACGGACTACAATTTTTTTCAACCAATTTGAATGATTCCACCTTCAAAACATCCCTCCAAGTTGGGACAACAAACATTCCTTTTTTTCTGCATACAAATGACCAATTTACCTAAAATTCCAGGAATTCCGAAAATACCCATTCTCAATTCAAACTGTTACTACATCAACATTTTTTAACCAATTCCAAAAATTCCAACACCAACCCATTCATATCACCTAAGACAATTGTGCTAGTAACAATATTAATACAAATGAATGGTTATACCTTAAATTTCCAAATTTCAAGAAAATTCTCATTCAAATTAATAGACATTCATACTTCTACGATGCCCAAAATACTCAAAAATTTGCACCATTTTTACCCAATTCCAACCTGTCAACCATCCACACACACAACTCTTCCAAAACATGTTTTCCCCTTCCCCAAATTTCCGCTTTTCCAGGAATTTTCTCCACATTGACAATGAAAGAGAATATACAATGTCCAGCATATTCCACATTTTTCCTCCCATTTGAAACATTCCAACATCCACTCACTCCACTCTTTCAAGTTTAAATAATTTCCAGAAATTCCCGGTTTTCCAAAGCCCTATTTTCACCTCATCCTGAAAAGTTTTCTACAGACCACATTTTTTCAAACAATTCCAATCATTCCAGCTTCAAAACATCCCTCCTAATCGGGACAACAAGCGTTCCTTTTTTGTGCGTACAAATGACTAATTTACATAAAATTCCAGGAATCCCGAAACACCCATTCTCAATTCAGACTGTTACCACCTCAGCATTTTTTGAACCAATTCCAAAAATTCCAACACCAACCTATTCATATCACCTAAGACCATTGTGCTAGTATCAATATGGATCAAAAATTGTAGTTTTCTCAAAATTCCCAAATTTCAAGTAAATTCTCATTCATATTAATAGACATTCATAGTTCCACGATGCCCAAAATACTCAAAATTTTGCACCATTTTACCTGATTTAAACCTTTCAACCACCCACACACACACAATTCTTCCAATATTTCGAACACAACACAAAACATGTTTTTCCTTTCCCAAAATTCCCGCTTTTCCAGGAATTTTCTCCACATTGACAATGAAAGAGAATATACAATGTCCAGCATATTCCACATTTTTCATCCAATTTGAACCGTTCCAACATCCACACACTCCACTCACTTTCAAGTTTAAAAAAAAATTCCAGGAATTCCCGGTTATCCAAAGCCCTATTTTCACCTCTTTCTGGAAAGTTTTTTTTACAGACCACATTTTTTCAACCAATTCCAATCACTCCAGCTTCAAAACATCCCTCCTAATTGGGAAAAGAAACGTTCCTTTGTTTTTTGTGTACTAATTACTGGTTTACCTGTAATTCCAGGAATTTCCGAAACACCCATCCTCAATTCAGACTGTTACTACCTCAACATTTTTTGAACCAATTCCAAAAATTCCAACACCAAGCTATTCATATCACCTAAGACCATTGTGCTAGTATCAATATGGATCAAAAATTCTAGTTTTCTCAAAATTCCCAAATTTCAAGTAAATTCTCATTCATATTAATAGACATTCATAGTTCTACGATGCCCAAAATACTCAAAATGTTGCACCATTTTACCTGATTCCAACCTTTCAACCACCCACACACACACAATTCTTCCAATACTTCGAACACAAAACATGTTTTCCCTTTCCCAAAATTCCAGGTTTTCCAGGAATTGTCTCCACATTGACAATGAAAGAGAATATACAATGTCCAGCATATTCCACATTTTTCATCCCATTTGAACTGTTCCAACATCCACTCACTCCACTCTTTCAAGTTTAAAAAAAATTCCAGAATTTCCCAGAATTCCCGGTTTTCCAAAGCCCTATTTTCACCTCTTTCTGGAAAATTTTCTACAGACCACATTTTTTTTTCAACCAATTTAAATGATTCCCCCTTCAAAACATCCCTCCAAATTGGGACAACAAACATTCATTTTTTTCTGCATACAAATGACCAATTTACCTAAAATTCCAGGAATTCCGAAAATACCCATTCTCAATTCAAACTGTTACTACATCAACATTTTTAGACAAATTCCGAAAATTCCAACACAACCCCATTCATGTCACCTAAGACAATTGTGCTAGTATCAATATTAATACAAATTTGTAGTTTTCCCTAAATTCCAAAATTTCAAGAAAATTCATATTCAAATTAATGGACATATTCACACTTCCACAATGCCCAAAATACTCAAAATTTTGCACCCATTTTACCCGATTCCAACCTTTTAACCATCCACACACACAACTCTTCCAAAACTTGTTTTCCCTTTCCCCAAATTCACGCTTTTCCAGGAATTTTCCCCACATTGACAATGAAAGAGAATATACAATGTCCAGCATATTCCACATTTTTCATCCCATTTGAACCATTCCAACATCCACACACTCCACTCACTTTCAAGTTTAAAAAAAAATTCCAGGAATTCCCGGTTTTCCAAAGCCCTATTTTCATCTCTTCCTGAAAAGTTTTCTACAGACCACATTTTTTCAACCAATTCCAATCATTCCAGCTTCAAAACATCCCTCCTAATCGGGACAACAAACATTCATTTTTTGTGCGTACAAATGACCAATTTACATCAAATTCCAGGAATTCCGAAAATACCCATTCTCAATTCAAACTGTTACTACATCAACATTTTTAGACGAATTCCAAAAATTCCAACACCAACCCATTCATGTCACCTAAGACAAGTGTGCTAGTATCAATATTAATACAAATTTGTAGTTTTCCCTAAATTCCAAAATTTCAAGAAAATTCGTATTCAAATTAATGGACATATTCACACTTCTACGATGCCCAAAATACTCCAAAATTTGCACCATTTTTACCTGATTCCAACCTTTTAACCATCCACACACACAACTCTTCCAAAACATGTTTTCCCTTTCCCCAAATTCCCGCTTTTCCAGGAATTGTCTCCACATTGACAATGAAAGAGAATATACAATGTCCAGCATATTCCACACTTTTCATCCCATTTGAACCATTCCAACATCCACTCACTTTCAAGTTTAAATAATTTCCAGAAATTCCCGGTTTTCCAAAGCCCTATTTTCATCTCTTCCTGAAAAGTTTTCTACAGACCACAATTTTTTCAACCAATTCCAATCATTCCAGCTTCAAAACATCCCTCCTAATCGGGACAACAAGCGTTCCTTTTTTGTGCGTACAAATGACCAATTTACATCAAATTCCAGGAATTCCGAAATACCCATTCTCAATTCAGATTGTTACCACCTCAACATTTTTTGAACCGATTCCAAAAATTCCAACACCAAGCTATTCATATCACCTAAGACCATTGTGCTAGTATCAATATGGATCAAAAATTCTAGTTTTCTCAAAATTCCCAAATTTCAAGTAAATTCTCATTCATATTAATAGACATTCATAGTTCCACGATGCCCAAAATACCCCAAATTTTGCACCATTTTATCTGATTCCAACCTTTCAACCACAACACAAAACATGTTTTTCCTTTGCCAAAATTCCCGCTTTTCCAGGAATTTTCTCCACATTGACAATGAAAGAGAATATACAATGTCCAGCATATTCCACATTTTTCATCCCATTTGAACCATTCCAACATCCACACACTCCACTCACTTTCAAGTTTTTGAAAAATTCCAGAATTCCAGGTTTTCCAAAGCCCTATTTTCACCTCTTCCTGGAAAGTTTTCTACAGACCACATTTTTTTTCAACCAATTCCAATCATTCCAGCTTCAAAACATCCCTCCTAATCGGGACAACAAGCGTTCCTTTTTTGTGCGTACAAATGACCAATTTACATAAAATTCCAGGAATCCCGAAATACCCATTCTCAATTCAGACTGTTACCACGTCAACATTTTTTGAACCGATTCCAAAAATTCCAACACCAACCTATTCATATCACCTAAGACAATTGTGTTAGTATCAATATGGATCAAAAATTCTAGTTTTCTCAAAATTCCCAAATTTCAAGTAAATTCTCATTCATATTAATAGACATTCATAGTTCCACGATGCCCAAAATACTCTAAATTTTGCACAATTTTACCTGATTCCAACCTTTCAACCACCCACACACACACAATTCTTCCAATATTTCGAACACAACACAAAACATGTTTTCCCTTTCCCAAAATTCCCGCTTTTCCAGGAATTGTCTCCACATTGACAATGAAAGAGAATATACAATGTCCAGCATATTCCACATTTTTCATCCCATTTGAACTGTTCCAACATCCACACACTCCACTCACTTTCAAGTTTAAAAAAATTCCAGAATTTCCCAGAATTCCAGGTTTTCCAAAGCCCTATTTTCACCTCTTCCTGGAAAGTTTTCTACAGACCACATTTTTTTTTCAACCAATTTAAATGATTTCCCCTTCAAAACATCCCTCCAAGTTGGGACAACAAACATTCCTTTTTTTCTGCATACAAATGACCAATTTACCTAAAATTCCAGGAATTCCGAAAATACCCATTCTCAATTCAAACTGTTACTACATCAACATTTTTTAACCAATTCCAAAAATTCCAACACCAACCCATTCATGTCACCTAAGACAATTTTGCTAGTAACAATATTAATACAAATTTGTAGTTTTCCCTAAATTCCAAAATTTCAAGAAAATTCATATTCAAATTAATGGACATATTCACACTTCTACGATGCCCAAAATACACAAAATTTTGCACCCATTTTACCCAATTCCAACCTTTTAACCATCCACACACACAACTCTTCCAAAACTTCTTTTCCCTTTCCCCAAATTCCCGCTTTTCCAGGAATTTTCCCCACATTGACAATGAAAGAGAATATACAATGTCCAGCATATTCCACATTTTTCATCCCATTTGAACCACTCCAACATCCACACACTCCACTCACTTTCAAGGTTAAAAAAAAAATCCAGAATTTCCCAGAATTCCAGGTTTTCCAAAGCCCTATTTTCACCTCTTCCTGGAAAGTTTTCTACGGACTACAATTTTTTTCAACCAATTTGAATGATTCCACCTTCAAAACATCCCTCCAAGTTGGGACAACAAACATTCCTTTTTTTCTGCATACAAATGACCAATTTACCTAAAATTCCAGGAATTCCAAAAATACCCATTCTCAATTCAAACTGTTACTACATCAACATTTTTTAACCAATTCCAAAAATTCCAACACCAACCCGTTCATATCACCTAAGACAATTGTGCTAGTAACAATATTAATACAAATTAATGGTTATCCCTTAAATTTCCAAATTTCAAGAAAATTCTCATTCAAATTAATGAATATATTCATACTTCTACGATGCCCAAAATACTCCAAAATTTGCACCATTTTTACCCGATTCCAACCTTTCCACCATCCACACACACAACTCTTCCAAAACATGTTTTTCCTTTCCCCAAATTCCCACTTTTCCAGGAATTGTCTCCACATTGACAATGAAAGAGAATATACAATGTCCAGCATATTCCACATTTTTCATCCCATTTGAACCATTCCAACATCCACACACTCCACTCTTTCAAGTTTAAATAATTTCCAGAAATTCCCGGTTTTCCAAAGCCCTATTTTCACCTCATCCTGAAAAGTTTTCTACAGACCACATTTTCTCAACCAATTCCAATCATTCCAGCTTCAAAACATCCCTCCTAATCGGGACAACAAACATTCATTTTTTGTGCGTACAAATGACTAATTTACATAAAATTCCAGGAATCCCGAAATACCCATTCTCAATTCAGACTGTTACCACCTCAACATTTTTTGAACCAATTCCAAAAATTCCAACACCAAGCTATTCATATCACCTAAGACCATTGTGCTAGTATCAATATGGATCAAAAATTCTAGTTTTCTCAAAATTCCCAAATTCCAAGTAAATTCTCATTCATATTAATAGACATTCATAGTTCCACGATGCCCAAAATACTCAAAATTTTGCACCATTTTACCTGATTTAAACCTTTCAACCACCCACACACACACAATTCTTCCAATATTTCGAACACAACACAAAACATGTTTTCCCTTTCCCAAAATTCCCGCTTTTCCAGGAATTGTCTCCACATTGACAATGAAAGAGAATATACAATGTCCAGCATATTCCACATTTTTCATCCCATTTGAACTGTTCCAACATCCACACACTCCACTCACTTTCAAGTTTAAAAAAATTCCAGAATTTCCCAGAATTCCAGGTTTTCCAAAGCCCTATTTTCACCTCTTCCTGGAAAGTTTTCTACGGACCACATTTTTTTTTCAACCAATTTAAATGATTCCACCTTCAAAACATCCCTCCAAGTTGGGACAACAAACATTCCTTTTTTTCTGCATACAAATGACCAATTTACCTAAAATTCCAGGAATTCCGAAAATACCCATTCTCAATTCAAACTGTTACTACATCAACATTTTTAGACGAATTCCAAAAATTCCAACACAAACCCATTCATATCACCTAAGACAATTGTGCTAGTATCAATATTAATACAAATTTGTAGTTTTCCCTAAATTTCAAGTAAATTCATATTCAAATTAATGAACATATTCACACTTCTACGATGCCCAAAATACTCAAAATTTTGCACCATTTTTACCCGATTCCAACCTTTCCACCATCCACACACACAACTCTTCCAAAACATGTTTTCCCTTTCCCCAAATTCCCGCTTTTCCAGGAATTTTCCCCACATTGACAATGAAAGAGAATATACAATGTCCAGCATATTCCACATTTTTCATCCCATTTGAACCATTCCAACATCCACACACTCCACTCTTTCAAGTTTAAATCATTTCCAGAAATTCCCGGTTTTCCAAAGCCCTATTTTCACCTCTTTCTGGAAAGTTTTCTACAGACCACATTTTTCAAACAATTCCAATAATTATACCTTCTCCTCGTTGGGACAACAAAGATTTATTTTTCTGCAGAAAAGTTACCAATTTACCTGAAATTCCAGGAATTCCGAAATACCCATTCTCAATTCAAACTGTTACTACATCAACATTTTTTAACCAATTCCAAAAATTCCAACACCAACCCATTCATATCACCTAAGACAATTGTGTTAATATCAATATTAACACATATTAATGGTTTTCCCTTAAATTGCAAGAAAATTCCCATTCAAATTAACGGACATAAACATAGTTCAGGGTTTCCCTCACATCCATTTATTTGTGGCGGCCCGCCACAAAAGAAATACGGCCGCCACAAATAAAAAAATAAATTAAAAAAATGTATTTATTTATTTTTTTCGGCTTTTGACTCGCTCGACCGCTCATAAAAGCAATGGGACTCTGCCTGTGAATGAAGCTTGTAGTTACATACTATATAAACATGTAAATATTATATAAATATGTACATTTTTTTAACCGGTTTAGCTCGGTTGGTAGAGTGGCCGTGCCAGCAACTTGAGGGTTGTAGGTTCGATTCCCACTTCTGCCATCCTAGTCACTGCCGTTGTGTCCTTGGGCAAGACACTTTACCCACCTGCTCCCAGTGCCACCCACACTGCTTTAAATGTAACTTAGATATTGGGTGTCACTATGTAAAAGTGCTTTGAGTCACTAGAGAAAAAGCGCTATATAAATATAATTCAAAGCACTTTTACATAGTGAAACCCAATATCTAAGTTACATTTAAAGCAGTGTGGGTGGCACTGGGAGCAGGTGGGTAAAGTGTCTTGCCCAAGGACACAACGGCAGTGACTAGGATGGCGGAAGCGGGAATCGAACCTGCAACCATCAAGTTGCTGGCACGGCCACTCTACCAACCGAGCTATACCGCCCCATATTCACTACTGTTGTCCCCATACCATTAGTTTAGTACCTGTACCAATAAAATATTATACCTAATATACCAATACTGATGAAGAAATACTGATGTAGAGGGTAGGTGTCGCGCTATTTTCTGTTTTAACATGTTCTATCTACACTTCTGTTAAAATGTAATAATCACTTATTCTTCTATTCTTTCATACTTGACATTAGTTTTGGATGATGCCACACATTTAGGAATCGATCCGATACCACATTGGTCGTATTCAAAGTTCTCATGTGTCCAGGGACGTATTTACTGACTTTATAAACAATACAAAAAAAAAAAAAAAGACAAAAGATTGAATGATGATAAAAAATATTGATGTAATCATTTTAGTATCGACTATGTACGGCACTTGTACTTGGTATCGTTACAGTGGATGGATAGACCCACCCTAGGGTTGTCCCGATACTAATATTTTAGTACAAAAATGTATTTCAATACTTTTCTATACTTTTCTAAATAAAGGGCGCCACAAAAAATGTCATTGTCTTTATTGTAACAAAAAAATGTTAGTGTACATGAAACATATGTAAATTATTGTCATTTAGTACTTAGTAAGTAAACAAACAAAGACTCCTAATTAGTCTGCAGTAACAAATTGTGTCAATTAAACACCTATTATCTTCTACACATTAATAAGGACAAACTGTAAAAAATTTAATATTAATCTAATTGTTCATTTACTGTTAATATCTGCTTGTTTTCTGTTTTAACATGTTCTATCTACACTTCTGTTCAAATGTAATAATCACTTAATCTTCTCTTCTTTGATACTTTACATTAGTTTTGGATGATACCACACATTTAGGTATCGATCTGATACCAAGTAGTTACAGGATCATACAATGTAATACCTAATATACCAATACTGATGAAGAAATACTGATGTAAAGGGTAGGTGTCGCGCTATTTTCTGTTTTAACATGTTCTATCTACACTTCTGTTAAAATGTAATAATCACTTATTCTTCTATTCTTTCATACTTGACATTAGTTTTGGATGATGCCACACATTTAGGAATCGATCCGATACCAAGTAGTTACATGATCATACAATATAATACCTAATATACCAATACTGATGAAGAAATACTGATGTAAAGGGTAGGTGTCGCGCTATTTTCTCGTTTTAACATGTTCTATCTACACTTCTGTTAAAATGTAATAATCACTTATTCTTCTCTTCTTTCATACTTGACATTAGTTTTGGATGATACCACACATTTAGGAATCGATCCGATACCAAGTAGTTAAATGATCATACAATATAATACCTAATATACCAATACTGATGAAGAAATACTGATGTAAAGGGTAGGTGACCCGCTATTTTCTGTTTTAACATGTTCTAGCTACACTTCTGTTAAAATGTAATAATCACTTATTCTTCTCTTCTTTCATACTTGACATTAGTTTTGGATGATGCCACACATTTAGGAATCGATCCGATACCAAGTAGTTACATGATCATACAATATAATACCTAATATACCAATACTGATGAAGAAATACTGATGTAAAGGGTAGGTGTCGCGCTATTTTCTCGTTTTAACATGTTCTATCTACACTTCTGTTAAAATGTAATAATCACTTATGCTTCTATTCTTTCATACTTGACATTAGTTTTGGATGATGCCACACATTTAGGAATCGATCCGATACCAAGTAGTTACATGATCATACAATATAATACCTAATAAACCAATACTGATGAAGAAATACTGATGTAAAGGGTAGGTGTCGCGCTATTTTCTGTTTTAACATGTTCTAGCTACACTTCTGTTAAAATGTAATAATCACTTATTCTTCTCTTCTTTCATACTTGACATTAGTTTTGGATGATGCCACACATTTAGGAATCGATCCGATACCAAGTAGTTACATGATCATACAATATAATACCTAATATACCAATACTGATGAAGAAATACTGATGTAAAGGGTAGGTGTCGCGCTATTTTTTCGTTTTAATGTGTTCTATTTACACTTCTGTTAAAATGTAATAATCACTTATGCTTCTATTCTTTCATACTTGACATTAGTTTTGGATGATGCCACACATTTAGGAATCGATCCGATACCAAGTAGTTACATGATCATACAATATAATACCTAATATACCAATACTGATGAAGAAATACTGATGTAAAGGGTAGGTGTCGCGCTATTTTCTGTTTTAACATGTTCTAGCTACACTTCTGTTAAAATGTAATA
Organism: Nerophis ophidion; assembly: GCF_033978795.1. Taxonomy (NCBI): domain Eukaryota; kingdom Metazoa; phylum Chordata; class Actinopteri; order Syngnathiformes; family Syngnathidae; genus Nerophis; species Nerophis ophidion. The sequence continues at coordinate 3,245,756 of NC_084625.1, forward strand.
ATCACTTATTCTTCTCTTCTTTCATACTTGACATTAGTTTTGGATGATACCACACATTTAGGTATCGATCTGATACCGAGTAGTTACAGGATCATACAATATAATACCTAATATACCAATACTGATGAAGAAATACTGATGTAAAGGGTAGGTGTCGCGCTATTTTCTCGTTTTAACGTGTTCTATCTACACTTCTGTTAAAATGTAATAATCACTTATGCTTCTATTCTTTCATACTTGACATTAGTTTTGGATGATGTCACACATTTAGGAATCGATCCGATACCAAGTTGTTACATGATCATACAATATAATACCTAATATACCAATACTGATGAAGAAATACTGATGTAAAGGGTAGGTGTCGTGCTATTTTCTGTTTCAACATGTTCTAGCTACACTTCTGTTAAAATGTAATAATCACTTATTCTTCTATTCTTTCATACTTGACATTAGTTTTGGATGATGCCACACATTTAGGAATCGATCCGATACCAAGTAGTTGCATGATCATACAATATAATACCTAATATACAAATACTGATGAAGAAATACTGATGTAAAGGGTAGGTGTCGCGCTATTTTCTGTTTTAACGTGTTCTATCTACACTTCTGTTAAAATGTAATAATCACGTATTCTTCTCTTCTTTCATACTTGACATTAGTTTTGGATGATGCCACACATTTAGGAATCGATCCGATACCAAGTAGTTACATGATCATACAATATAATACCTAATATACCAATACTGATGAAGAAATACTGATGTAAAGGGTAGGTGTCGCGCTATTTTCTGTTTTAACATGTTCTATCTACACTTCTGTTAAAATGTAATAATCACTTATGCTTCTATTCTTTCATACTTGACATTAGTTTTGGATGATGCCACACATTTAGGAATCGATCCGATACCAAGTAGTTACATGATCATACAATATAATACCTAATATACCAATACTGATGAAGAAATACTGATGTAAAGGGTAGGTGTCGCGCTATTTTCTGTTTTAACGTGTTCTATCTACACTTCTGTTAAAATGTAATAATCACTTATTCTTCTCTTCTTTGATACTTGACATTAGTTTTGGATGATACCACACATTTAGGTATCGATCTGATACCAAGTAGTTACAGAATCATACAATATAATACCTAATATACCAATACTGATGAAGAAATACTGATGTAAAGGGTAGGTGTCGCGCTATTTTCTCGTTTTAACATGTTCTATCTACACTTCTGTTAAAATGTAATAATCACTTATTCTTCTATTCTTTCATACTTGACATTAGTTTTGGATGATGCCACACATTTAGGAATCGATCCGATACCAAGTAGTTACATGATCATACAATATAATACCTAATATACCAATACTGATGAAGAAATACTGATGTAAAGGGTAGGTGTCGCGCAATTTTTTCGTTTTAACGTGTTCTATCTACACTTCTGTTAAATTTGTAATAATCACTTCTGCTTCTATTCTTTCATACTTGACATTAGTTTTGGATGACGCCACACATTTAGGAATCGATCCGATACCAAGTAGTTACATGATCATACAATACAATACCTAATATACCAATAGTGATGAAGAAATACTGATGTAAAGGGTAGGTGTCGCGCTATTTTCTGTTTTAACATGTTCTATCTACACTTCTGTTAAAATCTGATAACCACTTATTCTATTCTTTCATACTTGACATTAGTTTTGGATGATGCCACACATTTAGGAATCGATCCGATACCAAGTAGTTACATGATCATACAATATAATACCTAATATACCAATACTGATGAAGAAATACTGATGTAAAGGGTAGGTGTCGCGCTATTTTCTGTTTTAACATGTTCTATCTACACTTCTGTTAAAATGTAATAATCACTTATGCTTCTATTCTTTCATACTTGACATTAGTTTTGGATGATGCCACACATTTAGGAATCGATCCGATACCAAGTAGTTACATGATCATACAATATAATACCTAATATACCAATACTGATGAAGAAATACTGATGTAAAGGGTAGGTGTCGCGCTATTTTCTGTTTTAACGTGTTCTATCTACACTTCTGTTAAAATGTAATAATCACGTATTCTTCTCTTCTTTCATACTTGACATTAGTTTTGGATGATGCCACACATTTAGGAATCGATCCGATACCAAGTAGTTACATGATCATACAATATAATACCTAATATACCAATACTGATGAAGAAATACTGATGTAAAGGGTAGGTGTCGCGCTATTTTCTGTTTTAACATGTTCTATCTACACTTCTGTTAAAATGTAATAATCACTTATGCTTCTATTCTTTCATACTTGACATTAGTTTTGGATGATGCCACACATTTAGGAATCGATCCGATACCAAGTAGTTACATGATCATACATTGGTCATATTCATAGTTCTCATGTGTCCAGGGACGTATTTACTGACTTTATAAACAATAAAAAAAAGACAAAAGATGTCTTTCTTTTTCAGACTTACCGTGCATTCTTCACTTTAAGTGAAGGACGAGGCAAAATAAAAGCCAGACCCGACTGTAAACAGTTCAACGTGACGCCAGTCACTTCCCCTTCCCGTCGGCGTCCAGACATCATCTCAAACATCTCCGTAGGGAACGGCGAGATGGCGAAGGCGCACGCAGAGGCCATTCCTGTCATCTGAGAAAGAAAAGGAGGCAAATGAAGACTTTCGGGTGCCCTGCGACGGCTGGCGTCCTCAAACCCACGTGTTTGTCTGCCATGTCCCGCCAAGACATAATAAGCTTATTTGGCTAGCGCTAAGAATTGTGGGATGCGGTTGGATGTCCTCGCTGGTTTGAGCACAGAGGGACAGAGGGACGCTTCTTTGTGCCGTTTGCATCAATTATGAGTGAAAAGACGAGCTGTGCCGTTCCGCACAAGTGGAACGGTCACATTTCTTATTAGTCCTTCATCGCGGGTCTTTTACGCACGAGGAGGCCGCGCTTCTTGGAAGTGGCTTTCACACAAAAACGGCTAATGGCGAGTCAGAGCTGGCAATCAAAGGGCCTTCAAGTAAATATGCCGGAGTCCCGAGCAGATTGCCGTGGCACATTTCTCCCGGGTGGTCTTGTGGCGCTCCAGATCAGACTACTTGTCTAGAGTCTGGTCCTGGAATCCACGGTCTAAGACTTCAAACGTATGGGCGGCATGCTTCACCTGTTTTCTATGCTTTGGTTGGGAATGTAGTCACTAAACCTCCTTACTACTGTTGTTTCCATACCATTAGTTTGGTACCGGTACCAATAAAACATAATACCTAATAAACCAATACTGATGAAGAAATACTGATGTAAAGGGTAGGTGTCGCGCTATTTTCTGTTTAAACATGTTCTATCGACACTTCTGTTAAAATGTAATAATCACTTATTCTTCTCTTCTTTGATACTTGACATTAGTTTTGCATGATACCACACATCTAGGAATCTATCTGTTACAGGATCATACAATACAATATCAAATAAACTAATACTGATGAAGAAATACTGATGTAAAGGGTAGGTGTCGCGCTAGTTTCAGTTTTAACATGTTCTATCGACACTTCTGTTAAAATGTGATAATCACTTATTCTTCTCTTCTTTGATACTTGACATTAGTTTCAGATGATACCACACATTTAGGAATCTATCTGTTACAGGATCATACAATACAATATCAAATAAACAAATACTGATGAAGAAATACTGATGTAAAGGGTAGGTGTCACGCTATTTTATGTTTTAACATGTTCTATCTACACTTCTGTTAAAATGTTATAATCACTTATTCTTCTCTTCTTTCATATTTTACATTAGTTTTGGATGATACCACACATTTAGGAATCTATCTGTTACAGGATCATACAATACAATATCAAATAAACAAATACTGATGAAGAAATACTGATGTAAAGGGTAGGTGTCGCGCTATTTTCTGTTTAAACATGTTCTATCGACACTTCTGTTAAAATGTAATAATCACTTATTCTTCTCTTCTTTCATATTTTACATTAGTTTTGCATGATACCACACATTTAGGAATCTATCTGTTACAGGATCATACAATACAATATCAAATAAACAAATACTGATGAAGAAATACTGATGTAAAGGGTAGGTGTCACGCTATTTTATGTTTTAACATGTTCTATCTACACTTCTGTTAAAATGTAATGATCACTTATTCTTCTCTTCTTTGATACTTGACATTAGTTTTGCATAATACCACACATTTAGGAATCTATCTGTTACAGGATCATACAATACAATATCAAATAAACAAATACTGATGAAGAAATACTGATGTAAAGGGTAGGTGTCACGCTATTTCATGTTTTAACATGTTCTATCTACACTTCTGTTAAAATGTTATAATCACTTATTCTTCTCTTCTTTCATACTTGACATTAGTGGATGATACCACACATTTGGGTATCAATCCTATACATACATTGGCCATATTCAAAGTCCTTATGTGTCCTGAGTTTATAAACATAATATGAATTTCTTTAAAACAAATGTTGTGATGTCAAAAAATATCGACGTAATCATAGTAGTATCAACTAGATAGACTCCAGTACTTGGTATCATTACAGTGGATGTCAGGTATGGCATTTGTTTACATTGTGACGCTAGGTGATCTATTGTATCCTTCTATGGTGTGTAGTGAAGCATGTTTGGCTATTACTCATCCTCCAGTGATAATGCTACTTGTAAGAAACACACTATTTGTCACCATGGAGGCCAGGATTTAGTGATTTAGAAGTAGCTAAAACACTGCCGACTGTGCATGGACATTAGCTGCTACCTAGCTAGAATTTATCTTTCTACTATTTTGTCAACGTTATAAAGGACAAACAGTAAACAATTAGTTTTAATCCACTTGTTCATTTACTGTTAATATCTGCTAATTTTCTGTTTTAACATGTTCTATTTACACTTCTGTTAAAATGTAATAATCACTTATTCTTCTCTTCTTTGATACTTGACATTAGTTTCAGATGATACCACACATTTAGGAATCTATCTGTTACAGGATCATACAATACAATATCAAATAAACAAATACTGATGAAGAAATACTGATGTAAAGGGTAGGTGTCACGCTATTTTATGTTTTAACATGTTCTATCTACACTTCTGTTAAAATGTTATAATCACTTATTCTTCTCTTCTTTCATACTTGACATTAGTGGATGATACCACACATTTGGGTATCAATCCGATACATACATTGGCCATATTCAAAGTCCTTATGTGTCCTGAGTTTATAAACATAATACAAATTTCTTTAAAACAAATGTTGTGATGCCAAAAAATATCGACGTAATCATAGTAGTATCAACTAGATACACTCCAGAACTTGGTATCATTACAGTGGATGTCAGGTATGGCGTTTGTTTACTTTGTGACGCCAGGTGATCTATTGTATCCTTCTACGGTATGTAGTGAAGCACGTTTAGCTATTCCTCCTCCTCCAGTGATAATGCTACTTGTAAGAAACTTACTTTATTTGTCACCATGGAGGCCAGGATTTAGTGATTTAGAAGTAGCTAAAACACTGCTGACTGTGCATGGACATTAGCTGCTAACTAGCTAGCATTTATCTTTCTATTATTTTGTCAACATTGTAAAGGACAAACAGTAAACAATTATTTTTAATCCACTTGTTCATTTACTGTTAATATCTGCTAACTTTCAGTTTTAACATGTTTTATTCACACTTCTGTTAAAATGTAACAATCACTTATTTTTCTCTTCTTTGATACTTGACATTAGTTTTGCATGATACCACACATTTAGGAATCTATCTGTTACAGGATCATACAATACAATATCAAATAAACAAATACTGATGAAGAAATACTGATGTAAAGGGTAGGTGTCACGCTATTTTATGTTTTAACATGTTCTATCTACACTTCTGTTAAAATGTAATAATCACTTATTCTTCTCTTCTTTGATATTTTACATTATTTTGGATGATACCACACATTTAGGTGTCGGTCCGATACATACATTGGCCATATTCAAAGTCCTTATGTTTCCTGAGTTTATAAACATTATATGAATTTCTTTAAAACAAATGTGATGCCAAAAAATATCGACATAATCATAGTAGTATCAACTAGATACACTCCAGTACTTGGTATCATTACAGTGGATGTCAGGTATGGCGTTTGTTTACATTGTGACGCCAGGTGATCTTTTGTATCCTTCTACGGTATGTAGTGAGTGAAGCATGTTTAGCTATTCCTCCTCCTCCAGTGATAATGCTACTTGTAAGAAACTTACTTTATTTGTCACCATGGAGGCCAGGATTTAGTGATTTAGAAGTAGCTAAAACACTGCCGACTGTGCATGGACATTAGCTGCTACCTAGCTAGAATTTATCTTTCTATTATTTTGTCAACATTATAAAGGACAAACAGTAAACAATTAGTTTCAATCCACTTGTTCATTTACTGTTAATATCTGCTAATTTTCTGTTTTAACATGTTCTATTTACACTTCTGTTAAAATGTAATAATCACTTATTCTTCTCTTCTTTGATACTTGACATTAGTTTTGCATAATACCACACATTTAGGAATCTATCTGTTACAAGATCATACAATACAATATCAAATAAACAAATACTGATGAAGAAATACTGATGTAAAGGGTAGGTGTCACGCTATTTTATGTTTTAACATGTTCTATCTACACTTCTGTTAAAATGTTATAATCACTTATTCTTCTCTTCTTTCATACTTGACATTAGTTTTGGATGATACCACACATTTGGGTATCAATCCGATACATACATTGGCCATTTTCAAAGTCCTTATGTGTCCTGAGTTTATAAACATAATATAAATTTCTTTAAAACAAATGTTCTGATGTCAAAAAATATCGACGTGATCATAGTAGTATCAACTAGATACATTCCAGTACTTGGTATCATTACAGTGGATGTCAGGTATGGCATTTGTTTACATTGTGACGCTAGGTGATCTATTGTATCTTTCTACGGTATGTAGTGAAGCATGTTTGGCTATTCCTCCTCCTCCAGTGATAATGCTACTTGTAAGGAACACACTTTATTTGTCACCATGGAGGCCAGGATTTAGTGATTTAGAAGTAGCTAAAACACTGCCGACTGTGCATGGACATTAGCTGCTACCTAGCTAGAATTTATCTTTCTATTATTTTGTCAACATTATAAAGGACAAACAGTAAACCGTTTTAATCCACTTGTTCATTTACTGTTAATATCTGCTAATTTTCAGTTTTAACATGTTTTATTCACACTTCTGTTAAAATGTAACAATCACTTATTCTTCTCTTCTTTGATACTTGACATTAGTTTTGGATGATACCACACATTTAAGTATCGATCTGTTACAGGATCCTAAAATATAATATTAAATAAACCAATACTGATGAAGAAATACTGATATAAAGGGTAGGTGTCATGCTATTTTCTGTTTTAACATGTTCTATCTACACTTCTGTTAAAATGTTATAATCACTTATTCTTCTCTTCTTTGATACTTGACATTAGTTTTGCATGATACCACACATCTAGGAATCTATCTGTTACAGGATCATACAATACAATATCAAATAAACAAATACTGATGAAGAAATACTGATGTAAAGGGTAGGTGTCGCGCTATTTTCTGTTTAAACATGTTCTATCGACACTTCTGTTAAAATGTAATAATCACTTATTCTTCTCTTCTTTGATACTTGACATTAGTTTTGCATGATACCACACATCTAGGAATCTATCTGTTACAGGATCATACAATACAATATCAAATAAACAAATACTGATGAAGAAATACTGATGTAAAGGGTAGGTGTCACGCTATTTTATGTTTTAACATGTTCTATCTACACTTCTGTTAAAATGTAATAATCACTTATTCTTCTCTTCTTTGATACTTGACATTAGTTTTGCATGATACCACACATTTAGGAATCTATCTGTTACAGGATCATACAATACAATATCAAATAAACAAATACTGATGAAGAAATACTGATGTAAAGGGTAGGTGTCACGCTATTTTATGTTTTAACATGTTCTATTTACACTTCTGTTAAAATGTAATAATCACTTATTCTTCTCTTCTTTGATACTTGACATTAGTTTTGCATGATACCACACATTTAGGAATCTATCTGTTACAGGATCATACAATACAATATCAAATAAACAAATACTGATGAAGAAATACTGATGTAAAGGGTAGGTGTCACGCTATTTTATGTTTTAACATGTTCTATCTACACTTCTGTTAAAATGTTATAATCACTTATTCTTCTCCTCTTTCATACTTGACATTAGTGGATGATACCACACATTTGGGTATCAATCCGATACATACATTGGCCATATTCAAAGTCCTTATGTGTCCTGAGTTTATAAACATAATATAAATTTCTTTAAAACAAATGTTGTGATGTCAAAAAATATCGACGTAATCATAGTAGTATCAACTAGATACACTCCAGTACTTGGTATCATTACAGTGGATGTCAGGTATGGCGTTTGTTTACATTGTGACGCCAGGTGAGCTATTGTATCCTTCTACGGTGTGTAGTGAAGCATGTTTAGCTATTCCTCATACTCCAGTGATAATGCTACTTGTAAGAAACTTACTTTATTTGTCACCATGGAGGCGAGGATTTAGTGATTTAGAGGTAGCTAAAACACTGCCGACTGTGCATGGACATTAGCTGCTATCTAGCTAGAATTTATCTTTCTATTATTTTGTCAACATTATAAAGGACAAACAGTAAACAATTATTTTTAATCTACTTGTTCATGTACTGTTAATATCTGCTAATTTTCTGTTTTAACATGTTCTATTTACACTTCTGTTAAAATGTAATAATCACTTATTCTTCTCTTCTTTGATACTTGACATTAGTTTTGCATGATACCACACATCTAGGAATCTATCTGTTACAGGATCATACAATACAATATCAAATAAACAAATACTGATGAAGAAATACTGATGTAAAGGGTAGGTGTCGAGCTATTTTCTGTTTTAACGTGTTCTATCTACACTTCTGTTAAAATGTAATGATCACTTATTCCTCTCTTCTTTCATAGTTGACATTAGTTTTGCATGATACCACACATTTAGGAAGCTATCTGTTACAGGATCATACAATACAATATCAAATAAACCAACACTGATGAAGAAATACTGATGTAAAGGGTAGGTGTCACGCTATTTTATGTTTTAACATGTTCTATCTACACTTCTGTTAAAATGTAATAATCACTTATTCTTCTATTCTTTGATACTTGACATTAGTGGATGATACCACACATTTGGGTATCAATCCGATACATTCATTGGCCATATTCAAAGTCCTTATGTGTCCTGAGTTTATAAACATTATATGAATTTCTTTAAAACAAATGTTGTGATGTCAAAAAATATCGACGTAATCATAGTAGTATCAACTAGATACACTCCAGTACTTGGTATCATTACAGTGGATGTCAGGTATGGCGTTTGTTTACATTGTGACGCCAGGTGATCTTTTGTATCCTTCTATGGTGTGTAGTGAAGCATGTTGAGTTATTCCTCCTCCTCCAGTGATAATGCTACTTGTAAGAAACTTACTTTATTTGTCACCATGGAGGCGAGGATTTAGTGATTTAGAAGTAGCTAAAACACTGCCGACTGTGCATGGACATTAGCTGCTACCTAGCTAGGATTTATCTTTCTATTATTTTGTCAACATTATAAAGGACAAACAGTAAACAATTATTTTTAATCTACTTGTTCATGTACTGTTAATATCTGCTAATTTTCAGTTTTAACATGTTTTATTCACACTTCTGTTAAAATGTAACAATCACTTATTCTTCTCTTCTTTGATACTTGACATTAGTTTTGGATGATACCACACATTTAGGTATCGATCCGATACAGGATCCTAAAATATAACATTAAATAAACCAATACTGATGAAGAAATACTGATGTAAAGGGTAGGTGTCACGCTATTTTCTGTTTTAACATGTTCTATCTACACTTCTGTTAAAATGTAATAATCACTTATTCTTCTATTCTTTCATACTTGACATTAGTTTTGGATGATACCACACATTTAAGTATCGATCCGATACATGCATTGGTCATATTCAAAGTCCTTATGTGTCCCGAGTTTATAAACATAATATGAATTTTTTAACAAATGTGATGCCAAAAAATATCGACGTAATTATAGTAGAATTGACCAGATACACTCCTGTATTTGGTATCATTACAGTGGATGTCAGGTGTGGATCCACCCATGGCGTTTGTTTACATTTTGACGGCGGTGAGCTACTGTATCCTCCTACGCCGTATAGTCAAGCATGTTTACCTATTCCTCGTCCTCCAGTGATAATTATACCTGCAAGAAACTTACTTTATTTGTCGCCATGGAGGCCAGGATTTGTGACTTTGAAGTAGCTAAAACACTGTGGATGGACGTTAGCCGCTAGCTAGCTAGCCATGTCTTCAAGCACCTCTTCCTGAGGGTGTTTCGGTGTTATAACTTCACCTGTTTCGTTAGTTTTTACGCCAAAATGCGGCCATTCTCCCTTTCCTGTCTACAAACTTCCTCTGCTTGTAAGTACTCTGTGTGCGCGCTGCCGAACATGCTCCTCTGCTCGTGAAACTAGCAACGTCACCATGCGACGACGACGGGGGCTGGTGGACCGGTACCTTTCAGAGGTGGTATAGTACTGAATATGATTGATTAGTATAGGGGTACTACACTAGTACCGGTATACCGTACAACCCTAGTCGGGACTAACTGGTCCAATTAGAATAATGCATCATGTTGGACAGCGAGAAGGTACAAACATCTAAAATAATGTACAGTGCAAACTATAACCTGCTACCTGTATGTGGTATTTAATCATTTGATATGTATTACTTGATGCTGTTACCTGATTGGCTGATCACTGATCACTTCCTGCGTTGCTTGGTGACCAGAGAGCGGAGGCCATTGTTCCTTGCTTCCTTACTTCCGCTTCCTTCTGAAAAAGAAAAAGAAATTAGGGGCGGGCAAATTAATGCGTTCATTACGAGTTAACTCATCAATCTATTTTGCTGAAAGATGTCAGTGCATGAAATCTAGGTCTAAGTGAGACCTACATAGAGGTTTTTGTTTCATGTCGCTACGACATTCCTACTGGAAGTTACAGGCAGTTGTGTCTGTGTTTTCTTCCTAGGGGGCGCTAGAACACAATTTTGAGTTTGGGGGTTTTTTTTTTTTTTTTATTAAATCGCAATGTTCGCCAGTCCTGATGTGTGTGTCAAATTTGGTGAGTTTTGAAGCATGTAACGGGGGTCAAATTACAGCTCAAAGAGGCAAAGGTGAGTGTTTTTACAAAACTTTTGTTTTGAAGGGGGAGTTGCAAACTTCCTGTTGATTTTTGCTGAAGGATGTCAGTGCATGAAATCTAGGTCTAAGTGAGACCTACATAGAGGTTTTTGTTTCATGTCGCTACGACATTCCTACTGGAAGTAACAGGCAGTTGTGTCTGTGTTTTCTTCCTAGGGGGCGCTAGAACACAATTTTGAGTTTGGGGGTTTTTTGTTTTTTTTTATTAAATCGCAATGTTCGCCAGTCCTGATGTGTGTGTCAAATTTGGTGAGTTTTGAAGCATGTAACGGGGGTCAAATTACAGCTCAAAGAGGCAAAGGTGAGTGTTTTTACAAAACTTTTGTTTTGAAGGGGGAGTTGCAAACTTCCTGTTGATTTTTGCTGAAGGATGTCAGTGCATGAAATCTAGGTCTAAGTGAGACCTACATAGAGGTTTTTGTTTCATGTCGCTACGACATTCCTACTGGAAGTTACAGGCAGTTGTGTCTGTGTTTTCTTCCTAGGGGGCGCTAGAACACAATTTTGAGTTTGGGGGGTTTTTTTTTTTTTTTATTAAATCGCAATGTTCGCCAGTCCTGATGTGTGTGTCAAATTTGGTGAGTTTTGAAGCATGTTACGGGGGTCAAATTACAGCTCAAAGAGGCAAAGGTGAGTGTTTTTAAAAAACTTTTGTTTTGAAGGGGGAGTTGCAAACTTCCTGTTGATTTTTGCTGAAGGATGTCAGTGTATGAAATCTAGGTCTAAGTGAGACCTACATAGAGGTTTTTGTTTCATGTCGCTACGACATTCCTACTGGAAGTTACAGGCAGTTGTGTCTGTGTTTTCTTCCTAGGGGGCGCTAGAACACAATTTTGAGTTTGGGGGTTTTTGTTTTTTTTTATTAAATCGCAATGTTCGCCAGTCCTGATGTGTGTGTCAAATTTGGTGAGTTTTGAAGCATGTTACGGGGGTCAAATTACAGCTCAAAGAGGCAAAGGTGAGTGTTTTTAAAAAACTTTTGTTTTGAAGGGGGAGTTGCAAACTTCCTGTTGATTTTTGCTGAAGGATGTCAGTGTATGAAATCTAGGTCTAAGTGAGACCTACATAGAGGTTTTTGTTTCATGTCGCTACGACATTCCTACTGGAAGTTACAGGCAGTTGTGTCTGTGTTTTCTTCCTAGGGGGCGCTAGAACACAATTTTGAGTTTGGGGGTTTTTGTTTTTTTTTATTAAATCGCAATGTTCGCCAGTCCTGATGTGTGTGTCAAATTTGGTGAGTTTTGAAGCATGTTACGGGGGTCAAATTACAGCTCAAAGAGGCAAAGGTGAGTGTTTTTAAAAAACTTTTGTTTTGAAGGGGGAGTTGCAAACTTCCTGTTGATTTTTGCTGAAGGATGTCAGTGCATGAAATCTAGGTCTAAGTGAGACCTACATAGAGGTTTTTGTTTCATGTCGCTACGACATTCCTACTGGAAGTAACAGGCAGTTGTGTCTGTGTTTTCTTCCTAGGGGGCGCTAGAACACAATTTTGAGTTTGGGTTTTTTTTTTTTTTTTTTATTAAATCGCAATGTTCGCCAGTCCTGATGTGTGTGTAACTTTTGTTTAAAATGCGGTTTTCCTTTCGGAGTTGACGTGTCAGTTTTAGCGAGGCGTCCTAATGCGTGCGTGTACGTGACAGGCCTTTGTCTTCATGCGGGGAAGTTGCCGGTTGTATTCCCAGCGGCGCGCTGGCTCTCCCGGGCATCGAACACGAGGCTTTAATGTACACTCACGCCCCATCTACCTTGTCCTCCATTACCTTCCTCTCTCCCGTCTCATGCACACTTCACCTCCGGCCCCATGCTGGCCGCCGCTATTTATTGAATACATCTTTTTTTTACTCGCCTACATTTTTCCACCTGAGCTGGCGCTTGCAACTTTTATGGCGGCCCGCTTTCCTCTCGCCGCGCACGCACTCACGCGGAGGCTGAAATGAAGCATCCAGGAACATTGTTCTTCTGTTTATATTATTTAAAAGGGGTGGCCCCCGCTCTCCCCCCCCTCATGAAAAAATAACAACAAGTCGATGGCGGACCACCTGCTGTGAGGAGGGGCTGTGTAAACAACCACCTGATCGGGGAAACCATCTATTATTTAAAGACTTTTTTCCCGGACTACATCCACCTTTTGGCCGCCACAATTTACGGGACGGGGAGACGTGAAGCGGAGAAATTGACAATAAATAACTGCGATATGTTGTTACTTAAATGTGTGAATGTTTACTTCCCTGTGATCACACAATGATTGATGAGTTCCAGAATAAACCCAATCCTTTTTCTTGCATCGACGATAAAATGGTGGATCCCGACTGTAGTTGTATCCGGGTTAACGAACTTGATTTCTTTTCTTTTCCTCCGCAGACAAAACTTTTCCTTTCTTTGGTCGTTTTGAAGTGTAAATGTTTTACTTGTCGTTGTGCAGACACTTGTGATTTAGGGCTATATAAATAAACATTGATTGATTGATTGAAACTTCCCAGTGATCACGTAATGATTGATGAGTTCGAGAATAAACCCACTCCTTTTTCTTGCAAAGATGATGGAATGGTCGATCCCGACTGTAGTTGTATCTTTTCTTTGCCTCCTCAGACAAAAATTTTCCTTTCTTTGGTCATTTTGGAGTGTAAATGTTTTCCTTCCCAGTGATCACACAATGATTGACTAGCGCCAGAATAAACCCACTCCTTTTTCTTGCAAAGACGATAGAATGGTCGATCCCGACTGTAGTTGTATCCGGGGTAACCTCCGTTGTTTCTTTTCTTTGCCTCCTCAGACAAAAATTTTCCTTTCTTTGGTCATTTTGGAGTGTAAATGTTTTCCTTCCCAGTGATCACACAATGATTGACGAGGGCCAGAATAAACCGACTCCTTTTTCTTGCATCGACGATAAAATGGTGGATCCCGACTGTAGTTGTATCCGGGTTAACGTCCTTGATTTCTTTTCTTTGCCTCTGCAGACAAAAGTTTTCCTTTCTTTGGTCGTTTTGGAGTGTAAATGTTTTACTTCCCAGTGATCACACAATGATTGACAAGGGCCAGAATAAACCGACTCCTTTTTCTTGCATCGACGATAAAATGGTGGATCCCGACTGTAGTTGTATCCGGGGTAACGAACTTGATTTCTTTTCTTTGCCTCTGCAGACAAAACTTTTCCTTTCTTTGGTCGTTTTGAAGTGTAAATGTTTTACTTGTCGTTGTGCAGACACTTGTGATTTAGGGCTATATAAATAAACATTGATTGATTGATTGAAACTTCCCAGTGCTCACGTAATGATTGATGAGTTCGAGAATAAACCCACTCCTTTTTCTTGCAAAGACGATGGAATGGTCGATCCCGACTGTAGTTGTATCCGGGGTAACCTCCGTTGTTTCTTTTCTTTGCCTCCTCAGACAAAAAATTTCCTTTCTTTGGTCATTTTGGAGTGTAAATGTTTTACTTCCCAGTGATCACACAATGATTGACAAGCGCCAGAATAAACCCACTCCTTTTTCTTGCAAAGACGATAGAATGGTCGATCCCGACTGTAGTTGTATCCGGGGTAACCTCCGTTGTTTCTTTTCTTTGCCTCCTCAGACAAAAATTTTCCTTTCTTTGGTCGTTTTGGAGTGTAAATGTTTTACTTCCCAGTGATCACACAATGATTGATGAGCGCTAGAATAAACCCACTCCTTTTTCTTGCAAAGACGATAAAATAGTCGATCCCGACTGTAGTTGTATCCGGGTTAACGTCCTTGATTTCTTTTCTTTTTTGTTTCATGTCGCTACGACATTCCTACTGGAAGTTACAGGCAGTTGTATGTGTTTTCTTCCTAGGGGCGCTAGAACATAATTTTGAGTTTTGGGGTTTGTTTTTTTTGATTAAATTGCAATGTTCGTCAGTCCTGAAGTGTGTGTCAAATTTAGTGAGTTTTGAAGCATGTAACGGGGGTCACATTATAGCTCAAAGAGGCAAAGGTGAGTGTTTTTACAAAACTTTTGTTTTGAAGGGGGAGTTGCAAACTTCCTGTTGATTTTTGCTGAAGGATGTCAGTGTATGAAATCTAGGTCTAAGTGAGACCTACATAGAGGTTTTTGTTTTATGTCGCTACGACATTCCTACTGGAAGTTACAGGCAGTTGTGTCTGTGTTTTCCTCCTAGGGGGCGCCAGAACACAATTTTGAGTTTTGGGGTTAGGTTTTTTTTTAATTAAATCGCAATGTTCGCCAGTCCTGAAGTGTGTGTCAAATTTAGTGAGTTTTGAAGCATGTTACGGGGGTCAAATTACAGCTCAAAGAGGTAAAGGTGAGTGTTTTTACAAAACTTTTGTTTTGAAGGCGGAGTTACAAAACTTCTTGTTGATTTTTGCTGAAGGATGTCAGTGTATGAAATCTAGGTCTAAGTGAGACCTACATAGAGGTTTTTGTTTCATGTTGCTACGACATACCTACTGGAAGTTACAGGCAGTTGTGTCTGTGTTTTCTTCCTAGGGGTCGCTAGAACACAATTTTGAGTTTTTTTTTATTTTTTTTATTAAATCGCAATGTTCGCCAGTCCTGATGTGTGTGTCAAATTTGGTGAGTTTTGAAGCATGTTACGGGGGTCAAATTACAGCTCAAAGGGGCAAAGGTGAGTGTTTTTACAAAACTTTTGTTTTGAAGGGGGAGTTGCAAACTTCCTGTTGATTTTTCCTGAAGGATGTCAGTGTATGAAATCTAGGTCTAAGTGAGACCTACATAGAGGTGTTTGTTTCATGTCGCTACGACATTCCTACTGGAAGTTACAGGCAGTTGTATGTGTTTTCTTCCTAGGGGGCACTAGAACACAATTTTGAGTTTTGGGGTTTGTTTTTTTTAATTAAATCGCAATGTTTGCCAGTCCTGATGTGTGTGTCAAATTTGGTGAGTTTTAAAGCATGTTACGGGGGTCAAATTACAGCTCAAAGAGTCAAAGGTGAGTGTTTTTACAAAACTTTTGTTTTGAAGGGGGAGTTGCAAACTTCCTGTTGATTTTTGCTGAAGGATGTCAGTGTATGAAATCTAGGTCTAAGTGAGACCTACATAGAGGTTTTTGTTTCATGTCGCTACAACATTCTTACTGGAAGTTACAGGCAGTTGTATGTGTTTTCTTCCTAGGGGGCGCTAGAACACAATTTTGAGTTTTGGAGTTTGTTTTTTTTTGATTAAATTGCAATGTTCGCCAGTCCTGATGTGTGTGTCAAATTTGGTGAGTTTTGAAGCATGTTACGGGTGTCAAATTACAGCTCAAAGAGGCAAAAGTGAGTGTTTTTACAAAACTTTTGTTTTGAAGGGGGAGTTGCAAACTTCCTGTTGATTTTTGCTGAAGGATGTCAGTGTAGGAAATCTAGGTCTAAGTGAGACCTACATAGAGGTTTTTATTTCATGTCGCTACGACATTCCTACTGGAAGTTACAGGCAGTTGTATGTGTTTTCTTCCTTGGGGGCGCTAGAACACAATTTTGAGTTTTGGGGTTTGTTTTTTTTGATTAAATTGCAATGTTCGCCAGTCCTGATGTGTGTGTCAAATTTGGTGAGTTTTGAAGCATGTTACGGGGGTCAAATTACAGCTCAAAGAGTCAAAGGTGAGTGTTTTTACAAAACTTTTGTTTTGAAGGGGGAGTTGCAAACTTCCTGTTGATTTTTCCTGAAGGATGTCAGTGTATGAAATCTAGGTCTAAGTGAGACCTACATAAAGGTTTTTGTTTCATGTCGCTACGACATTCCTACTGGAAGTTACAGGCAGTTGTGTCTGTGTTTTCTTCCTAGGGGGCACTAGAACACAATTTTGAGTTTTGGGGTTTTTTGTTTTTTTTATTAAATCGCAATGTTCGCCAGTCCTGATGTGTGTGTCAAATTTGGTGAGTTTTGAAGCATGTAACGGGGGTCACATTACAGCTCAAAGAGGCAAAGGTGAGTGTTTTTACAAAACTTTTGTTTTGAAGGGGGAGTTGAAAACTTCCTGTTGATTTTTGCTGAAGGATGTCAGTGTATGAAATCTAGGTCTAAGTGAGACCTACATAGAGGTTTTTGTTTCATGTTGCTACGACATACCTACTGGAAGTTACAGGCAGTTATGTCTGTGTTTTCTTCCTAGGGGGCGCTAGAACACAATTTTGAGTTTTGGGGTTGTTGTTTTTTTTTTTTATTAAACCGCAATGTTCGCCAATCCTGATGTGTGTGTCAAATTTGGTGAGTTTTGAAGCATGTTACGGGGGTCAAATTACAGCTCAAAGAGGCAAAGGTGAGTGTTTTTACAAAACTTTTGTTTTGAAGGGGGAGTTGCAAACTTCCTGTTGATTTTTCCTGAAGGATGTCAGTGTATGAAATCTAGGTCTAAGTGAGACCTACATAGAGGTTTTTGTTTCATGTCGCTATGACATTCCTACTGGAAGTTACAGGCAGTTGTGTCTGTGTTTTCTTCCTAGGGGGCGCTAGAACACAATTTTGAGTTTTGGGTGTTTTTTTTTTTTTTTATTAAATCGCAATGTTCGCCAGTCCTGATGTGTGTGTCAAATTTAGTGAGTTTTGAAGCATGTTACGAGGGTCAAATTACAGCTCAAAGGGGCAAAGGTGAGTGTTTTTACAAAACTTTTGTTTTGAAGGGGGAGTTGCAAACTTCCTGTTGATTTTTGCTGAAGGATGTCAGTGTATGAAATCTAGGTCTAAGTGAGACCTACATAGAGGTTTTTGATTCATGTCGCTACGACATTCCTACTGGAAGTTACAGGCAGTTGTGTCTGTGTTTTCTTCCTAGGGGGCACTAGAACACAATTTTGAGTTTTGGGGTTAGGTTTTTTGGATCAAATTTGGTGAGTTTTGAAGCATGTTACGTGGGTCAAATTACAGCTCAAAGAGGCGGAATAATAATAAAGAAAGAAAGAATAAAATGCTAGAAATTCAATAGGGTCCTCTGTCCCAAAGAGGCATTCGGTCCCCAAATAGAAATAAAAGCATGAAAGCACTGGATAAAACTGCATTGAAATGAGATAAAAGCGATGCTAAAAAGGTGGATTTTTAGTCCCGTCCTAAAACGGTGGAGCGACTGCGGTGCTCGAAGACGGTCAGGAGAGCGCTCCAGTCCAACAGAAAGCCTGAAGGCCCATTGTTGTTAAGTTGAAATAATATCTACATCCTCACAATCCTCAGTATCGACTCCTGCTTCCATCCGGCGCTTATCTTCTTAGCAGCTTTTTTTTTTTGTTTTTTTGGGGGGGGCCGGCGGGGGTTGGCCTGAGCAGCCAATCAGGGAGGGGAGCAGCAGAGCACAGTTTGGGGTGGCGCCACACCTCGCCGCTAATTCCAGGGTAAGCAGAAACGCCCGACAGGGGCGCAGCGTCGCCATGGCAACAGCTGAAATAATCAGTGGTCCTGACCCGCCACTCTCCAGCCAGCGTGGGACAAATATGACCTTTGTGCTGGCATCAAACACCACATTCCACGCGGCCTTTGCAAAAGCCTCAGGACAATGGCGACTCTTCTGGAGCGTTTCTGTCGCAGACGCTCGGATAAAACATTTTTCTTCCTCCCTCCCCTGTTCCGAGTCTGCGAGAATGCGAGGGAAGACGGGCGAGGCGGGTCCATCAGGCGAGATGGAAAGATCGGCTATTTTCCCGGCCATCAGTTCCCTTTGATATTCTTAGATGAGAGCACGTATCAAACATTTTAAATGATGCTTGAAATACCACTCGCTTGACTTTGATGTCACAGGCAATTAAATCCAACCTTACCCCCTTTCTCCGGCGTTAATAACAGCAATCTGGCCGGGGCCCGCCGCCTAATTAATATGTGCTATTTGTCACTTTGCCTTGACACATGTATATCAAAGTGGGGGAGGGACGGGGGAGGGGGCGTTCAAGTACTGGAGGCTGCCTTTTGTGGCAAAGGTAACGCGCCTCGCTGCTTAGCAACCGTGCAGGTGTGGCGCCACTCCACCAGTCCTACCTTTTGTAAGCATTGTCATAGTGCGCTTGTTTCCCAATAACAATGATACAAGTGTCTATATTAGCCTACTATCAAAATGACTTTACAAGTCTTATATAAGTGTTATAATGAGGACAACACATGATGAAAGTGTCTATATTAGCCTACTATCAAAATGACAAAGTCTTATATAAGTGTTATAATGAACACAACACATGATGAAAGTGTCTATATTAGCTATATTAGCCTACTATCAAAATGACTAAAAGTCTTATATAAGTGTTATAATGAAGACAACACATGATGAAAGTGTCTATATTAGCCTACTATCAAAATAATAAGTCTTATATAAGTGTTATAATGAAGGCAACACATGATGAAAGTGTCTATATTAGCTATATTAGCCTACTATCAAAATGACTTTAAAAGTCTTAAGTGTTATAATGAAGACAACACATGATGAAAGTGTCTATTAGCTATATTAGCCTACTATCAAAATGACTAAAAGTCTTATATAAGTGTTATAATGAAGACAACACATGATGAAAGTGTCTATTAGCTATATTAGCCTACTATCAAAATGACTAAAAGTATTATATAAGTGTTATAATGAAGACAACACATGATGAAAGTGTCTATATTAGCCTACTATCAAAATGACTAAAAGTCTTATATAAGTGTTATAATGAAGACAACACATGATGAAAGTGTCTATATTAGCCTACTATCAAAATAATAAGTCTTATATAAGTGTTATAATGAAGGCAACACATGATGAAAGTGTCTATATTAGCTATATTAGCCTACTATCAAAATGACTTTAAAAGTCTTAAGTGTTATAATGAAGACAACACATGATGAAAGTGTCTATTAGCTATATTAGCCTACTATCAAAATGACTAAAAGTATTATATAAGTGTTATAATGAAGACAACACATGATAAAAGTGTCTATATTAGCCTACGATCAAAATGACTTTAAAAGTCTTAAGTGTTATAATGAAGACAACACATGATGAAAGTGTCTATATTAGCCTACTATCAAAATGACTTCAATAGTCTTATATAAGTGTTATAATGAAGGCATCATGATGTGTCTATATTAGCTATATAAGTCTACTATCAAAATTACTTTAAAAGTCTTATATAAGTGTTATAATGAAGACAACACATGATGAAAGTGTCTATATTAGCTATATTAGCCTACTATCAAACTGACTTCAAAAGTCTTTTATAAGTGTTATAATGAAGGCAACACATGATGAAAGTGTCTATATTAGCTTACTATCAAATTGACTTTACAAGTCATATATAAGTGTTATAATGAAGGCATCATGATGTGTCTATATTAGCCTACTATCAAAATTACTTTAAAAGTCTTATATAAGTGTTATAATGAAGACAACACATAATGAAAGTGTCAATATTAGTCTACTATCAAACTGACTATAAAAGTCTTATATAAGTGTTATAATGAAGACAACACATGATAAAAGTGTCTATATTAGCCTATGATCAAAATGACTTTAAAAGTCTTAAGTGTTATAATGAAGACAACACATGATGTAAGTGTCTATATTAGCCTACTATCAAAATGACTTTAAAAGTCTTAAGTGTTATAATGAAGGCAACACATGATGTGTCTATATTAGCTATATAAGTCTACTATCAAAATGACTTTAAAAGTCTTATATAAGTGTTATAATGAAGACAACACATGATGAAAGTGTCTATATTAGCCTACTATCAAAATGACTTTAAAAGTCTTATATAAGTGTTATAATGAAGGCAACACATGATGAAAGTGTCTATATTAGCCTACTATCAAAATGACTTTACAATTCCTATATAAGTCTTAGAATGAAGACAACACATGATTTAAGTGTCTATAGTAGCTATATTAGCCTACTATCAAAATGGCTTTAAAAGTCTTATATAAGTGTTATAATGAAGACAACACATAATGAAAGTGTCAATATTAGTCTACTATCAAACTGACTTTAAAAGTCTTATATAAGTGTTATAATGAAGGCAACACATGATGAAAGTGTCTATATTAGCCTACTATCAAAATGACTTTAAAAGTCTTAACTGTTATGAGGACAACACATGATGTGTCTGTATTAGCCTACTATCAAAATTACTTTAATAGTCTTATATAAGTGTAATAATGAAGGCAACACATGATGTGTCTATATTAGCTACAGTAGCCTACTATCAAAATGACTTTAAAAGTCTTATATAAGTGTTATAATGAAGACAACACATAATGAAAGTGTCTATATTAGTTATATTAGCCTACTATCAACATGATTTTACAAGTCGTATATAAGTGTTGTAATGAAGACAACACATGATGTGTCTATATTAGCCTACTATGAAAATGACTTTACAATTCCTATATAAGTCTTAGAATGAAGACAACATGATTTAAGTGTCTATATTAGCTATATTAGCCTACTATCAAAATGACTTTAAAAGTCTTATATAAGTGTTACAATGAAGGCAACACATGATGAAAGTGTCTATATTAGCCTACTATCAAAATGACTTTACAATTCCTATATAAGTCTTAGAATGAAGACAACACATGATGTAAGTGTCTATATTAGCCTACTATCAAAATGGCTTTAAAAGTCTTATATAAGTGTTATAATGAAGGCAACACTTGGTGTAAGTGTCTGTATTAGCTTACTATAAAAATTAGTTTAAAAGTCTTATATAAGCGTTATGAAGAAATCACATGATGTGTCTATATTAGCCTACTATGAAAATGACTTTACAATTCCTATATAAGTCTTAGAATGAAGACAACATGATTTAAGTGTCTATATTAGCTATATTAGCCTACTATCAAAATGACTTTAAAAGTCTTATATAAGTGTTACAATGAAGGCAACACATGATGAAAGTGTCTATATTAGCCTACTATCAAAATGACTTTACAATTCCTATATAAGTCTTAGAATGAAGACAACACATGATGTAAGTGTCTATATTAGCCTACTATCAAAATGGCTTTAAAAGTCTTATATAAGTGTTATAATGAAGGCAACACTTGGTGTAAGTGTCTGTATTAGCCTACTATCAAAAATACTTTAAAAGTCTTATATAAGTTTTATAATGAAGAAAAAACACGATTCGTCAATATTAGCTATATTAACCTACTATCAAAATTGCTTTAAGTCTTATACAAGTATTATAATGAATACAACACGTGATGTGTTTATATTAGCCTACAATCAAAATGACTAAAAAAGTCTTATATAAGTGTTATAATGAAGAAAAAACACGATGTGTCTATATTAGCTATATTATCCTACTATCTAAATTGCTTTAAAAGTCGTATACAAGTATTATAATGAATACAACACGTGATGTAAGTATCTATATTAGTTGTATTAGCCTACAATCAAAATTACTATAAAAGTCTTATATAAGTGTTATAATGTAGGCAACACATGATGTAAGTGTCTATATTAGCCTACTATTAAAATGACTAAAAAAGTCTTATATAAGTGTTATAATGAAGACAACACATGATGTGTCTATATTAGTTATATTAACCTACTATTAAAATGACTTTAAAAGTCCTATACAAGCGTTATAATGAAGGCAACACATGTGTCTATATTAGTTGTATTAGCCTACTATCAAAATGACTTTAAAAGTCCTATATAAGTGTTATAATGAAGGCGACACATGATGTAAGTGTCTATATTAGTTATATAGCCTACTATGAAAATGACTTTAAAAGTCTTATATAAGTGTTTTATGAAAACACGTGATTTAAGTGTCTATATTAGCCTACTATTAAAATGACAAAAAAAAGTCTTATATAAGTGTTATAATGAAGGCAACACATGATGTAAGTGTCTATATTAGTTATATTAGCCTACTATCAAAATGACTTTAAAAGTCTTATATAAGTGTTATAATGTAGGCAACACATGATGTAAGTGTCTATATTAGTTATATTAGCCTACTATTAAAATGACTAAAAAAGTCTTATATAAGTGTTATAATGAAGGCAACACATGATGTGTCTATATTAGTTATATTAGCCTACTATCAAAATGACTTTAAAAGTCCTATACAAGCGTTATAATGAAGGCGACACATGATGTAAGTGTCTATATTAGTTATATAGCCTACTATCAAAATTACTTTAAAAGTCTTATATAAGTGTTTTAATGAAAAAACGTGATTTAAGTGTCTATATGAGCCTACTATTAAAATGACTGTAATAGTCTTATATAAGCATTATAATGAAGAAAACACATGATGGGTTTATATTAGCTATATTAACCTACTATCAAAGTCACTGTCGCAGGTGTGACGCCAATCCACAGCCTCTAGCAGTCGTACCTTTTGTAATCATTGTCAAGCTGATGTTATTTACCGATAAAAATGATGCGTCTACATTAGCTATTTTAGCCTACTATCAAGCGGACTTTAAAAGTGTTATATAAGTGTTATAATGAGGACAACACATGATGAAAGTGTCTATATTAGCCATATTAGCCTACTATGAATATGACAACATCACATGTTATGTAGAACCCAAGGCAGGGTTTTAAAAAACATGATCAGACCCACTTAAAGGGTTTCAGATCACACAAAGTGATCTCTTGAGGCTGCATGCTGACACCTCTGCTAGAGCTCTGACCGGCGAGAGGTAGGATATTTGTTGGAAGAAAAACATTCGAGGTGCCACAAGCTGTTCGAGCTCACAACGTCAACAGCTTCCAGTTGGCTGCCGAGCAACAACGAAACACACACTGCTCTTCGAGACGCTCGGGCTCACTGACACCGCTTTCTGGGAACATTAGAGAGGTGATGTAAGATATGATAATTATGACGGAGACAATGTAAGACTTCAATCATCTGGGGAGTTAGACACCAAAAAGGTCAACAATCAAAAATAGAACGTCTACACTCACAGGATGAGAAGGGAGCTTTGTGATGAAATAAAGAAGCAATGAAGTCATGCGAGAGGTCCTGCAACAAGGCAACACAAATCTGAAGAACATCAAAGATGAGATGGATCAGAACACACGAATAAATGATATGATTACGACTGTACTCCGCCAGTTATCGTCGTGAAGCTCGCCGACATGAAAGAAGCTGAAGGGTACAAATGCAAAATATCGTGTAAATCAACCAAATGGAGGTCCAGAAGCAGGAGAACTTGTCAAAGAATGAATGATGTGATGTGACTGGACTCCGCTTCAGTCCCAGATCCAACCCCGGAGCAGTTGACAACAGAGGAGAACTAGATGAAATAGACGCCGCTTCAGCGGGGCAACAAGCGGTTACATTTCTACAAACATTGCCATGAATTGATTAACGTGGACCGCGACTTAAACAAGTTGGAAAACTTATTCGGGTGTTACCATTTAGTGGTCAATTGTACGGGATATGTACTGAACTGTGCAATCTACTAATAAAAGTATCAATCAATCAATCAATCAATCAATCAAAGCAGGCGACTTGAAGAAGCGGGGAAAAATCCGAGCACTCAGATCACCAACTGCAAAATATAGTGTACATCAAGCCGAATGGAGGTCCAGAAGCAGGAGAACTTGTCAAAGAATGAATGACGCGATTGTGACTGGAGTCCGCATCATTCCCAGATCCTACGCCGGAGCAGATGACAACAGAGGAGAACTAGATGAAATAGACGCCGCTTCAGCGGGGCAACAAGCGGTTACATTTCTACAAACAAAAGGAAGTTGATGTTGATCTTAACACCGTCGACGCTTGCATGCCACCGAGTAAAAGAAACGACAACGTCACGACGTCAACACGAGAAGAAGCTGAAGGGTACAAATGCAAAATAAAGTGTACATCAAGCCGAATGGAGGTCTAGAAGCAGGAGAACTTGTTGTCAAAGACTCCGCATCATTCCCAGATCCTACGCCGGAGCAGTTGACAACAGAGGAGAACTAGATGAAATGGACGCCGCTTCAGCGGAGCAACAAGCGGTTACATTTCTACAAACAAACGAAGTTGGTGTTGATCTTAACACCGTCGACGCCGGCACTCCACAGAGTAGAAGAAACGACAACGCCACGACGTCAACACGAGAAGAAGCTGAAGGGTACAAATGCAAAATATAATGTACATCAAGCCGAATGGAGGTCCAGAAGCAAAATAACTTGTTGTCAAAGAATGAATGACACGATTGCGACTGGACTCCGCATCATTCCCAGATCCTACGCTGGAGCAGTTGACAACAGTGGAGACGTACGTTTGACACCCCTGATCTACATTAACAATATGATGTGCCTGGACAAGACAGATAAAAATAAATAAATAAATAAATACAAATTAGAATGTTGTGTTTGTTTTTTTAAATCGATTTTTTTTCTGACTTGTGTGGTGTTCGGGTCCGTGGGAAACGTTTTAATTTTTTATTAAAAGAAAAGTGATACTATTAATTATTTTTTTAAATGAGACTCAATGACTTTGGCTCATTTTCTTTGAAGAATATATATCAGAATACATATTTAATGACCACACACCATATACAACCCCCCCCCACACACACACATTTCTATTACATATAGGATGTCCAGGTCCAAAGGACCGGGGCTCATAGAAGTGTGGAAATTGATGATGTGGGTACCACACACACACACACACAGAGCAGGCCTAGACAGGAGGAGGACAGAGTGCAGGTACACAGAACATCAGAGGGTCAAATGTACGAGAAAATGAGAGCAGACAGTGTTGACAAACAATGTTGCAACCTTGTGTTGAACCGTAGGTGCAGAAACACAAAAGAAGAATCCCTGTGGGATGCAGAAACTGGCAGAGATGTGTTCCGTGCAACGTTCGTATTGTTTTTACTCAGCCAGTGTTTGTGGGTCTGATGGACCCCTTGCATTTTGTGGCTTTTAATGCCTCACAATCCAACACTTTTATGTTAAAATACTGAACAGATGGTTATTGGGATAAGGTAAACCGCAGGTGCAGACCTGCGGTTCACCTACAGATCTTTACCTTATCCCAATAAATATCATATCAAATGTGTGAGAAAATGAGAGCAGACAGTGTTGACAAACAATGTTACAACCTTGCGTGGGAACCCAATAAACATCTGTTCAGTATTTTAACACAAAAGTGTTGGATTGTGAGGCATTAAAAGCCACAAAATACAACGGGCGCATCAGACCCACAAACGCTGGCTAAGTAACAACAATGTGAACGTTGCACGGAACCTTTGCCAGTTTCTGCATCCCACAGGGATTCTTCTTTTGTGTTTCTGCACAGAATTGCAGCATTTGCTTGTCAACACTGTCTGCTCTCATTTTCTCGCACATTTGATATGATATTTATTGGGATAAGGTAAACATCTGTTCAGTATTTTAACATAAAAGTGTTTGATTGTGAGGCATTAAAAGCCACAAAATACAACGGGTGCATCAGACCCACAAACGCTGGCTAAGTAACAACAGTATGAACGTTGCACGGAACCTTTGCCAGTTTCTGCATCCCACAGGGATTCTTCTTTTGTGTTTCTGCACAGGATTGCAACATTTGTTTGTCAACACTGTCTGCTCTCATTTTCTCGCACATTTGACATGATATTTATTGGGATAAGGTAAACATCTGTTCAGTATTTTAACGCAAAAGTGTTTGATTGTGAGGCATTAAAAGCCACAAATCGCAGACCCGCAAACGCTGGCTGAGTAACAACAAACATTACACAAGGGTTAAAAACTGTCAAAGATAAATAGCATGAATGGATTTTTTTGTCACAAAATGGTGTTGACAAAATTATCGTTTATTGGCAATAATTTGTCAATTTGGTTCTGTGCACTAACGTGTTCATATTGACAGCCCGAGTCCAAAATGAGAGCAGACAGTGTTGAGAAACAATGTTACAACCTTGTGTGGGAACCCAATAAACATCTGTTCAGTATTTTAACACAAAAGTGTTGGATTGTGAGGCATTAAAAGCCACAAAATACAACGGGTGCATCAGACCCACAAACGCTGGCTAAGTAACAACAATATGAACGTTGCACGGAACCTTTGCCAGTTTCTGCATCCCACAGGGATTCTTCTTTTGTGTTTCTGCACAGGATTGCAACATTTGTTTGTCAACACTGTCTGCTTTCATTTTCTCGCACATTTGATATGATATTTCTTGGGATAAGGTAAACATCTGTTCAGTATGTTAACATAAAAGTGTGTGATTGTGAGGCATTAAAAGCCACAAAATACAACGGGTTCATCAGACCCACAAACACTGGCTAAGTAACAACAATATGAACGTTGCACGGAACCTTTGCCAGTTTCTGCATCCCACAGGGATTCTTCTTTTGTGTTTCTGCACAGGATTGCAACATTTGTTTGTCAACACTGTCTGCTCTCATTTTCTCGCACATTTGATATGATATTTATTGGGATAAGGTAAACATCTGTTCAGTATTTTAACGCAAAAGTGTTTGATTGTGAGGCATTAAAAGCCACAAAATACAACGGGTGCATCAGACCCACAAACGCTGGCTAAGTAACAACAATATGAACGTTGCAAGGAACCTTTGCCAGTTTCTGCATCCCACAGGGATTCTTCTTTTGTATTCCCACACAGGATTGCAACATTTGTTCGTCAACACTGTCTGCTCTCATTTTCACGCACATTTGACATGATATTTATTGGGATAAGGTAAACATCTTTTCAGTATTTTAACATAAAAGTGTTTTATTGTGAGGCATTAAAAGCCACAAAATACAACGGGTGCATCAGACCCACAAACGCTGGCTAAGTAACAACAATATGAACGTTGCACGGAACCTTTGCCAGTTTCTGCATCCCACAGGGATTCTTCTTTTGTTTTTCTGCACCTGCGGTTCCCACACAGGATTGCAACATTCGTTTGTCAACACCGTCTGCTCTCATTTTCTCGCACATTTGACATATTTATTGGGATAAGGTAAACATCTGTTCAGTATTTTAACGTAAAAGTGTTTGATTGTGAGGCATTAAAAGCCACAAAATACAACGGGTGCATCAGACCCACAAACGCTGGCTCAGTAACAACAATATGAACGTTGCACGGAACCTTTGCCAGTTTCTGCATCCCACAGGGATTCTTCTTTTGTGTTTCTGCACAGGATTGCAACATTTGTTTGTCAACACTGTCTGCTCTCATTTTCTCGCACATTTGATATGATATTTATTGGGATAAGGTAAACATCTGTTCAGTATTTTAACGCAAAAGTGTTTGATTGTGAGGCATTAAAAGCCACAAAATACAACGGGTGCATCAGACCCACAAACGCTGGCTAAGTAACAACAATATGAACGTTGCACGGAACCTTTGCCAGTTTCTGCATCCCACAGGGATTCTTCTTTTGTATTCCCACACAGGATTGCAACATTTGTTCGTCAACACTGTCTGCTCTCATTTTCTCGCACATTTGATATGATATTTATTGGGATAAGGTAAACATCTGTTCAGTATTTTAACATAAAAGTGTTTTATTGTGCGGCATTAAAAGCCAAAAACTACAACGGGTGCATCAGACCCACAAACGCTGGCTAAGTAACAACAATATGAATGTTGCACGGAACCTTTGCCAGTTTCTGCATCCCACAGGGATTCTTCTTTTGTGTTTCTGCACCTGCGGTTCCCACACAGGATTGCAACATTCGTTTGTCAACACCGTATGCTCTCATTTTCTCGCACATTTGACATGATATTTATTGGGATAAGGTAAACATCTGTTCAGTATTTTAACGTAAAAGTGTTTGATTGTGATGCATTAAAAGCCACAAATCGCAGACCCGCAAACGCTGGCTGAGTAACAACAAACATTACACAAGGGTTAAAAACTGTCAAAGATAAATAGCATGAATGGATTTTTTTGTCACAAAATGATGTTGACAAAATTATCGTTTATTGGCAATAATTTGTCAATTTGGTTCTGTGCACTAACGTGTTCATATTCACAACCCGAGTCCAAACTGAAGACAAACAAGTTGCCAGGTCAGGGTCGGCGCGCTGAATGTGAGCGACCAATGAGCCTGGTTTGTTTCTGGCTATACGACCGTCACAACTGGCCAGTCCTTCCCAGTCCAAGGATCACTTATTTGACCAAAAGCCATCCTTCACACTGGAGCCGCATGCCGCCAGCCTCCCGTGTACACCAGGAGAGCAGTTTTATTGGCTGACCAGCCTAATGGAGTATGTCAAGTACTTGCACTCACATGGAAGGAGTCAATTCATTAGCATAACTCCACCGGAGAAGGTGTGGCCCGGCTACTCGCCGCCACTTTCTGCTAAATTAATCATTTTGCCACACAATTAATTACACTTATGACAATTTCGAGCGCCTGCCTGCCCCCGCCTAGCGGTGCCGCGCTCTCCGCCGCCACGCTCCAGTGTGGGCGCATCCCCGCCATGGAGGGAACACCTTACACAGACACTGCGCGCCTTGGGCGGAATAAAATTAATATTTTCTTTCCCATCTGGTGGAATCAGCAGAATTAATGAGGGAAGGAGGCCCGTAGCGACGCTTGAGCAAGGCTTCAATCTGCTGCTGGATGCAAACTGCAAAGGCTTGGAACGTTTTTTTTTGGGGGGGAGGACAGTACTGTAGGCAACAAAAGACATGAGTATGTCTATATACACATATATTTGTATATGGATCTGTGTACTTATAGTTTTATCTAAAGTCATACCTCAGTTTGTGATTGTAATCCATTTCAAAAATTCCAATGGAAAGCAAGTATACCAAAACAATATTTCCCATAACAAATCCAGTAAATCCAAAACATTCACCAATTTGTGGAATTCTTTGTCTGAAATGTAAACACAGAAATGTGAAAATAACTATTTTCCGCAGGCTTAGTGGCAGGAAATTACATCTGTGCTCTAAAGGGTGAGCGCGGCTAAGGTGGTGTGGTATTAGCGCTCTTGCCTTGCAACATTTACAGACCACATTGGTCCCTTTGAAAATAAATACATATAAATATTTTGACGCCAAGTATTAATTTAACAGCTGGGCAACAATTTTTTGGAGAGGATTTTAGAGATAAAGGGGAGGTGCGACTCGAGCTGGTAGTTTAACAGGAGGTTAAGTCTTTTAAGCAAAGGATGAATAAATGAGAACATGTAAACATAGAGAAACTTGAAAATAACTTTTATATTTTCTGTGCTCTAAAGGGTGAGCGCGGCTAAGGTGGCATGGTATTAGCGCTCTTGCCTTGCATCATTTACAGACCACATTGGTCTGACTATGGTCCATTTGAAAAAATGTTTAAAAAATGTATTTTCCTTTAACGCTAAGTATTAATTTAACAGCTGGGCAACAATTTTTTGGGGAGGATTTTAGAGATAAAGGGGAGGTGCGACACCAGCTGGTAGTTTAACAGGAGGTCAGACTGGAGGTTAGGTCTTTTAAGCAAAGGATGAATAAATGAAAACATGCAAACATAGAGAAACTTCAGAAGAACTATTTTATATTTTCTGTGCTCTAAAGGGTGAGCGCGGCTAAGGTGGTGTGGTATTAGCGCTCTTGCCTTGCAACATTTACAGACCACATTGGTCTGAGTATGGTCCCTTTGAAAATAAATACAAATAAATATTTTGACGCCAAGTATTAATTTAACTGCTGGGCAACAATTTTTTGGGGAGGACTTTAGAGATAAAGGGGAGGTGCGACACCAGCTGGTAGTTTAACAGGAGGTCAGACTGGATGTTAGACTGGAGAAATCACTCCACGTAAGCGATGATATTACGGACCTTTGTTCCCTCAGGCGGTACTGCATCAAAAACCGACATCAGTGTGTAAGAGATATCACCACATAGGCTCAGGAACACTTCATAAAACCACTGTCAGTAACTACAAATGGTCGCTACATCTGTAAGTGCAAGTTAAAACTACTATGCAAAGCCAAAGCCATTTATCAACAACACAAAGGAACGCCGCCGGCTTCGCTGGGCCTGAGCTCACCTAAGATGGACTGATGCAAAGTGGAAAAGTGTTCTGTGGTCTTACGAGTCCACATTTCAAATTATATTTGGAAATTGTGGACGTGGTGTTGTCCGGAACAAAGAGGAAAATAACCATCCGGATTGTCATAGGCACAAAGTTCAAAAGCCAGTATCTGTGATGGTATGGGGGTGCATTAGTGCCCAAGGCATGGGTAACTTACACATCTGTGAAGTCACCATTAATGCTGAATGGTACATACAGGTTTTGGAGCAACAAATGTTGTCATCCAAACAACGTTATCATGGACGCCCCTGCTTATTTCAGCAAAATAATGCCAAGCCACGTGTTACAACAGCGTAGCTTCGTAGTAAAAGAGTGCGGGTACTTTGCTGGCCCGCCTGCAGTCCAGACATGTCTGCCATCGAAAATGTGTGGCGCATTATGAAGCGTAAAATACGACAAGACCCCGGAATGTTGAACAACTTAAGCTCTACATAAAACAAGAATGGTAAAGAATTCCACTTTCAAAGCTTCAACAAATAGTTTCCTCAGTTCCCAAAGGTTTATTGAGTGTTGTTAAAAGAAAAGGTGATGTAACACAGTGGTGAACATGCCCTTTCCCAACTACTTTGGCACGTGTTGCAGCCATGAAATTCTAAGTTAATTATTATTTGCAAAAAAAAAAACAAGTTAATGAGTTTGAACATCAAATATGTTGTCTTTGTAGTGCATTCAACTGAATATGGGTTGAAAAGGATTTGCAAATCATTGTATACAAGAATGTGTGTGTGTATATATATGTATATACATATTAGGGCTGGGCAACGATTAAAAATTTTAATCGAAGTTAATCGCACTATTTCTCCGATTAATCGCGATTAACTGCATTGTATACGCAAAGCCCAATAATGAATTCCAAAGTAGTGTGTAGTGCACCTTTATTGGAATATTCTCCCACATGAACAAAAGCGCCAAAACATTTGTTGTGCAAACACAATTTAAATCAGTCCTTGTTAAACAGTAGCAGTTAAATAGCATATTTGATGAAAATCAACTCCAAAAATGTAAATACAAACATTTAAGCTTATTGCCACTGCCAGGGTATTTAAGTTATCCTGTTTGTTATGGAAAATAAATATAATCTACATACAAATCTCTGAGCCACAATCATAACATCTGAACAGGCAATTTCTGAGGTAACAGCAGAAACATTTTTTTTATTATGTTTAAAAAACCTATATTATAGGTAGTGGGCTGTTTTAGGGAATTTTTGATCAAATTATCCGTAGTAGCAATATTAATAATGTTGTGTTTATTCTGCGTAGTGCACTTAAAATAATTATGACCATATCTAGGAATTGATATGATGGGAATTTTCCGATTGTTTGCTTGGTGCTTTGATAAACTGAACGCATATACATGGTACTATATTGTGATGTTATGAGCCAGGGAAAAAAAGAACTACCCTACCCAGCATGCAACAGGAGTGACGAGCATGCGCGGTAGCCCGGTATAGGTTGTGTCGCCATGACGGCATCTTGTATGTTGTGATATGCACGCTCTGAAAGCAAACGTTAAGAACTCAGCCAACACTCCTGGTCTGCATTATTCATAAATAGACAGACAACACATATACTCCGCTGCTTCACAGGCCGCTGGATGTAGCCGGCAAAGTATTCCCATGCTAGCTAGCCGGTCTCATTCAGTCCAAAACGGCCCGATCTATCCACATTCAGAATTGTCTGGCGGTCGTAAGTGATCCCGGAGTGACCACGCTGTAAGCCAGCCATGACATTTGCAGAATTGTCCGGTATTTTTGCCAAATGTTCCATCTTTACCAAGAGCCCCTCGACGCCATCTTGTTAAGAAAAGGCGTTAACAAAATAAAAGCATGTACACAACATACGCAAATGTGCGATAAAATAATTGTCGGCGTTAATAGATTGATGAGTTAATTCGTGATTAACGCATTAATTTGCCCACCCCTAATATATATATATATACACACACACACATATACATATATATAAGTAATATCTACAAAGGAAGGCACTAATTGTTTTGTGATTTACATGAACATCGCATGCATTTTAGGTATTTATAAACCTTTCATACACACATAACCACTGCACTCTTATGTCATTATAAAATAAGAACACAATAGTGGGGGGGGTCACTGTTGGCGCCGTCACTCAAATGGAGCTTTTTTTAGAGTGAGGAACAAAGTTCATAGCGGCTCGTAACCAAGCTACCTTCCTTTAGCGTAAGAATGAGGAGCTTCATTTGGGGGCTTCAGTTCCGCGCCACAGCTGGTAATATTAAAGATGTTTTCATACATGTTGACAAACATGTCATTGACTTTGGGAGGTCGAGTCCGTGGTCACAACCTATTGTGATCGAGGGAGTTGAGGTACGGACCGTGGACTCATTCAAGTACCTCGGGGTTTGGGTGGACAATAAGCTGGACTGGACTGTTAACACGGACCATGAATTGATTAACGTGGACCCCGACTTAAACAAGTTGAAATACTTATTCGGGTGTTACCATTTAGTGGTCAATTGTACGGAATATGTACTGAACTGTGCAATCTACTAATAAAAGTATCAATCAAACCACCAGTACAAGTAAGGACAGAGCAGGCTGTACTTCCTCAGGAGACTGCACTCCTTCACCATTTGTAGAAAACTCCTGTGGATGTACTACCAGTCTGTGGTTGCCAGTGTTCTGTTCTACATGGTAGTGTGCTGGGGGGGGCAGTACATCTAAGAAGGACAGCTCCAGACTGGAGAAACTGATCAGGAGGGCTGGTTCTATAATGGGAATGAAACTGGACTCACTGGTGACGGTGGCAGAGAAGAGGACTGTAGACAAACTAGTGAGCATCCTGGATGATGCCAGTCACCCTCTGCATAGTGTTATCAGTAGCCAGAGGAGCCTGTTCAGTTCTAGACTGATTCATCCCAAGTGCAGGACTAATTGACTCAAAAACTCCTTTGTCCCACACGCCATTAGACTGTACAACTCCTCTCTGGGGCGGGGGGCAGGGGGTACAAGGATGACAGGGGATGCAAAACAATAACAGTGCAATACGTTTTCATAACATGCTCACTACTGCCTACTTTCTCTTGTTATATTAGTGATCCCCAAAGCCCAAAAAAAGTCTGCGGGCTGTAGAGCTTTTTCATTTCGGGCTCCAGTACTCTGGAATGCCCTCCCGGTAACAGTTCGAGATGCCACCTCAGTAGAAGCATTTAAGTCTCACCTTAAAACTCATTTGTATACTCTAGCCTTTAAGTAGACTCCCTTTTTAGACCAGTTGATCTGCCGTTTCTCTTCTTTTTCTTCTATGTCCCACTCTCCTTTGTGGAGGGAGTCCGGTCCGATCCGGTGGCCATGTACTGCTCGCCTGTGTATCGGCTGGGGACTTCTCTGCGCTGCTGATCAGCCTCCGCTTGGGATGGTTTCCTACTGGCTCCGCTGTGAACGGGACTCTCGCTGCTGTGTTGGATCCGCTTTGGACTGGACTCTCGCGACTGTGTTGGATCCATTATGGATTGATCTTTCACAGTATCATGTTCTCATATGTTCTCATAGTCATCAGTATCATCAGTATCACAGTATCATGTTCTCATAGTCATCATTGTCACCGACGTCCCACTGGGTGTGAGTTTTCCTTGCCCTTATGTGGGCCTACCGAGGATGTCGTAGTGGTTTGTGCAGCCCTTTGAGACACTAGTGATTTAGGGCTATATAAGTAAACATTGATTGATTGATTGATATTCTTATTTTACTGTTATATTTTTATTCCCATTGTTCCCATCTTATTGTAATATTTCTCTATTTTGTTTCCAATTAAACCTCCATTATTTACTTTTTTTAAATTGATCTCAACTCTGTACACTGCTGCTGGAATTTAAATTTTCCTGAGGGAATCAATAAAGTACTACCTATCTATCGACATACCTGCCATTTACAAACTGAATTGGTTCTTGAATAGGCTTCGTCTAATGGAAACGTAAAGCAGAGTTCTCATTAAGAAACAACGTAGAAAATGGATGAATGAATGAATGAATCCAGCCTCAACAACATTTTGTAGAAGGATTTACAGTACTGGGTACTGTATCCATCCAACATAACAAGGAGGTGGTGCATCAAAATAATTAAACTAAAACGACAAGCAGTGCACAGAGGACAATCAAAACCTTTGTCAACATGCACACATGCACAGAAGTCGCTCTGGTGCCCTCACAAACGATCAGAAATGACAAAAATCAAGCATATCGCTTCAATAATAAACATTTCCGAAAGAACATTCCACCCGCATTAACATCGGCAGAAAAGCTGAAGGGGGGGGGCGGGGGAAGGATTTTTGCGTTCTTGCGTGGCTGAACCAGAGCTAGCTGTGACTTAAGTCTGCTCTGGCAAGAAAAGTCAAGTGTCAACAATGAAAACTTGCTATTCTACAAAACCAACTTTTTTAATTTTTCCATACTGATGAGATTATTGAACTCCTTGAATTTTTATTTTCATACCACAGCACTTCCACTTCCTTTCCACGCGGGTCTGTTGTCTCTTTCAGACTCGAAATGGAAAAAACTTGTCAAAAAAAGGGGTCAAAACACAGAAAAGGCACTGCGAAGTGACCAGTAGTGTAGTGCGCAACAAGCTCCGCCTCCACAAAAACGCTGCACCCTGCTTTTTGCCTGCAGGCGCGACACAAAATGAATGAGTGAATGAATTGTTTGTGCAAAAAAAATGTTTTAAAGTTCCAAAAAGAGGGGTTCCTAAGTCGGAGTTCCACTGTAAATTAAAACTGCAACAAGCTGCAAAAATGTCTACCAAAACAAACTACAAAAATGTGAATCTTTGGGCGCCTAACGAGTTAAACTGATTCCGATTCCTGAGGTGACGATTCGAATAAGAATCAATTCTCGTTTCAAAACAATTCCCACAATGTATCATTTATTATACTAACATAAAGAAACTTTTTCAAAACAGTTTGCAGGTTAGAAAATGTAATTTTTGTTGAATCAAGATGGCCTAAAAAAAATGTTTTAAATATGTCTGGGGGCCACTATATCTGATTTTTAGGAACATTAATATAAAACCTCACAATAAAGTCTGATTGAATGCTAAAAACTTTATGACAGACCGCCTGAAAAAAACGTAATGGGATTTTAATTTTTTTTACTAAATGAGACAGCTAGAAATAAAGACTGGGGGATTTACAATATTAACTATGAAGGATAAAACACTGAATATTGACAACATATGAACGTCAAATCGATTTTTGAAAATGATGAATCGATTTAAGACCGAGATGTATAAGAATCGCAATTCAGATGTAAATCGATTTTTATTGTGCACCCAAACTGCAAAATATCTACCTAACCCTTTCTGAGATGATGATTCGAATAAGAACCAATTCTTGATTCAAACCAATTCTTGCAATGTATTATTTATCATAATATTACAAAACCTCACAATAAAGTCTGATTGAATGCTAAAAACTTTATGTCAGACTGTTTGAAAAAAACGGATATGGAACTTGAGGTATTTTTACTGAATGAGACAGCCAGAATGTACATGAAAATACAGACTGTGGGATTTACAATATTAAACTATGAAGGATAAAACACTGAATATTGACAACATATGAACGTCGAATCAATTTTTAAAAATAATGAATCGATTTAGGATAAGAATCGCAATTCAGATGTAAATCGATTTTATTGTGCACCTGAACTGCAAAATATCTACCAAACCAAACCATAAAAATGTGAATCTTTGGGCATCTAACGAGTCAATCTGATTCCTGAGGTGACGATTCAAATGAGAATCAGTTCTCGATTCAAACAAATCCTTGCAATGTATTATTTAGTATACTGGCATAAAGAAACTTTTTCAAAAAAGGTTGCATGTTAGAGAATCTCATTTTTGTTGAATCGAGATGGCCTAAAAATATTGTTTTAAATATGTCTGGGGGCCGGTATATCTGATTTTTAGGAACACTAATACAAAACCTCACAATAAAGTCTGATTGAATGCTGAAAACGTTATGACAGACCACCTGAAAAAAACATGATGGGATTTAAAAAAATTTTACTGAATGAGACAGCCAGAAATGTACATGAAAATAAAGACTCTGGCATTTACAGTATTAACTATAAAGGATAAAATACTGAATATTGACAACATATGAACGTCAAATTTATTTTTGAAAATGATTCATCGATTTAAGACCGGGGTGGATAAGAATCGCAGTTCAGATGTAAATCGATTTTATTGTGCACCCAAAGTGCAAAATGTCTACCAAAGCAAACCACAAAAATGTGAATCTTTGGGCGCCTAACGAGTCAATCCTATTCCTGAAGTGACGATTCAAATGAGAACCAATTCTTGGTTCAAACAGATCCTTGCAATGTATTATTTATTATAATAGCATAGAGAAACTTTTTCAAAACAGGTTGCATGTTAGAAAATCTCATTTTTGTTGAATCGAGATGGCCTAAAAATATTGTCTTAAATATGTCTGGGGGCCGGTATATCTGATTTTTAGGAACACTAATACAAAACCTCACAATAAAGTCTGATTGAATGCTAAAAACGTTATGACAGACCACCTGAAAAAAACGTAATGGGATTTTAATTTTTTTTACTAAATGAGACAGCCAGAATGTACATGAAAATAAAGACTGGGGGATTTACAATATTAACTATGAAGGATAAAACACTGAATATTGACAACATATGAACGTCAAATCGATTTTTGAAAATGATGAATCGATTTAAGACTGAGATGTATAAAAATCGCAATTCAGATGTAAATCGATTTTTATTGTGCACCCAAACTGCAAAATATCTACCTAACCCTTTCTGAGATGATGATTCGAATAAGAACCAATTCTTGATTCAAACCAATTCTTGCAATGTATTATTTGTTATAATAGAACCTCACATTAAAGTCTGATTGAATGCTAAAAACTTTATGTCAGACCGCCTGAAAAAAACGAATATGGAACTTGAGGTATTTTTACTGAATGAGACAGCCAGAATGTACATGAAAATAAAGACTGTGGGATTTACAATATTAAACTATGAAGGATAAAACACTGAATATTGACAACATATGAACGTCAAATCAATTTTTAAAAATAATGAATCGATTTAGGATAAGAATCGCAATTCAGATGTAAACCGAGGTTATTGTGCACCCGAACTGCAAAATATCTACCAAACCAAACCATAAAAATGTGAATCTTTGGGCATCTAACGAGTCAATCTGATTCCTGAGGTGACGATTCGTATGAGAATCAGTTCTCGATTTAAACAAATCCTTGCAATGTATTATTTAGTATAATGGCATAAAGAAACTTTTTCAAAAAAGGTTGCATGTTAGAAAATCTCATTTTTATTGAATCGAGATGGCCTAAAAATATTGTTTTACATATGTCTGGGGGCCGGTATATCTGATTTTTAGGAACACTAATCCAAAACCTCACAATAAAGTCTGATTGAATGCTGAAAACGTCAGGATAGACCGCCTAAAAAAAACATAATGGGATTTTAATTTTTTTTACTGAATGAGACAGCCAGAATGTACATGAAAATAAAGACAGTGGGGGATTTACAATATTAACTATGAAGGATAAAACGCTGAATATTGACAACATATGAACATCAAATCGATTTTTGAAAATGATGAATCGATTTAAGACCGTGACGGATAAGAATCGCAATTCAGATGTAAATCGATTTTATTGTGCACCCTAAGTACAAAATATCTACCAAACCAAACCACAAAAATGTGAATCTTTGGGCGCCTAACGAGTCAATCCGATTCTGATTCCTGAGGTGACGATTCGAATAAGAATCAATTCTCGATTCAAACCATTTTTTGAAATGTATTATTTATTATAATAGCATAAATAAACTTTTTCAAAACAGGTTGCAGGTTAGAAAATCTCATTTTTGTTGAATCGAGATCGCCTAAAAATATTTTGATAAATATGTCTGGGGATTTTTAGGAACACTAATACAAAACATCACAATAAAGTCTAAAATATTTTTTTTACTGAATGAGTCACCCAGAATGTACCGTATTTCCTTGAATTGCCGCCGGGGCGCTAATTAATTTAAAACCTTTTCTCACTCCGGCGTTTACCAAAGGCATGCGGTAAATTTAGGCCTGCGCTTATAAATTTGAGTGTGATGTAAGGATACCATCATGAAAAGCACATTTAATTAAAAAAAAAAACGTTATTATGGTCTTACTTTTACTTATAAATGAAGTCCATGCTCAATTCCTTCTGATCAAAAGCATCGATAACTTGTTTATAGAAGTCTTCCTTATCTTTCTTCAGTTTTAAAAGTCTCTCTGTCTTGATGGAGATCTTCCTTTATTACCTCCTGCTTCGATTGAAAGTCCAGTTTGGAAAAATGTTTTATTTTAGATATGTAATCCTCCATGTTAAAAGTGCAAGCGAGAGGAAAAAATAAACGATCACTGCTTGTTGTCACTTCTTCTGCAGCCGAGTAGTCGCAAGAAGGATCACTAGCGCCCTCTACCACCAGGAGGCGGGAGTCATTTAATGACTCATATTTGACACACGCAGCTACGGTATATTAATAAAACATAGCTGCTTACTGTTCTTTTTAGCATTCTCAATAGCTTAGACCTTAAATCCTACTGAATAGCTCTTAATATTCTTCCCTTTATGCGATTTCAAATGATTGAAATCAGCCTCCTCCATTTTGAAAATGATGACAGGTGAAGTGTCACTCGTGACGTGACGAGTTTGACCCGGTGGAAATTCTAGGCATATGCTAATTATGTGGCGAAACGAGTTTGACCCGGTGGAAATTCTAGACATGCGCTAATAAAAATAATATTTTGCGAAACGAGTTTGACCCGGCGTTAACCCTGAGCCGGCGGTAATGCTAAGCATGCGCTAATTATTTTGCGAAACGAGTTTGACCCGGCAGTAATTCTAGGCAGGCGCATACTATATACCCGGCGGCAAATCAAGGACATACGGTACATGAAAATAAATACTGTGGGATTTACAATATTAACTATGAAGGATAAAACACTAAATATTGACAATATATGAATGTCACACCAACTCTCAATCGACATATTTTAACAATCAAGCGAAATGCAACAAACATTTAATTTAATTTGCCCGGGTCTGCAACAGGCTCTGCTCGGGCCCTAAGAACGAGATGCACCGAGACCGTGGTAAGTTGAGCGTCATGTAGCGAGGGAACACCACTCCAACATAAACTAGGGATGCACCGAAATGAAAATTTGTGGCCGAAGCCGAATAAAACTTAAACGCTTGGCCGAAGACCGAATACCGAATAATGAATGCAGTTTTTCACAATTTTTTTTATATTGCATAAATAGCCTAGAATAAATATTTAGACATGTTTTTCAAATAAAGTACTTTTTTATTGAATATTGACATTTTTTTAATATTCCAGTAGCCTTTGCTTTTCAAAAAAATCACAAAGTTTTTCATTTATATTAGGCCTTCAAACAAAACATGCATTCCAAAAAAAAAATAAAGTGCATTAAAGTGGATAAACCCACAACAAATGAATTATTGTCTTTTTGGCAAAAGTCTGCTTAGCCTCAGTAGATATGCTAATAATGTAAACAGAAGGCTCAAGTAAATCTCAATTAAGTGTGTGCTTGTAACCTCATACACTTATACAGGTAGCCTACACAACAGGCTAATAATGTAAACAGAAGGCTTAAGTAAATCTCAATTAAGTGTGTGCTTGTAACCTCATACACTTATACAGGTAGCCTACACAACAGGCTAATAATGTAAACAGAAGGCTCAAGTAAATCTCAATTAAGTGTGTGCTTGTAACCTCATACACTTATACAGGTAGCCTACACAACAGGCTAATAATGTAAACAGAAGGCTTAAGTAAATCTCAATTAAGTGTGTGCTTGTAACCTCATACACTTATACAGGTAGCCTACACAACATGCTAATAATGTAAACAGAGGCCCCACTAAATCTCAATAAGTGTGTGCTTGTAACCTCATACACTTATACAGGTACACAACATATCCCAACGTCACCGCACGTTGGTTGATTGCGTCACCGCCTCAAAAAATTGCGTCACACGCCACTATTCGGCCTTGTTTTTAACTCATTCCACCGAAGGCCGAATGTGGCTTTTTTTATATATTCGGTTACCGATTAATCGGTGCATCCCTAACATAAACGTACAGAACGTAGCTACCGGTGTGTGCTGACATCTATTAAGACTTTCCAAACATACTTCTGTGACACCACAAACAAACAACCTCGGCATTGGGGGGCCCCCGGAGCCACACAGAGCACCGCGCACCCCCAAAAGAGAAGAAAAGAAGGGCATGTGACTCCTCTGCCGGGCACTAAAATAGACGTGACGATTGTCAACTTGTGTGCAGACAAGTTTCACACGTGTCACGCCGTTATTTGTGGGAGGGGGGTCGCCACCCGCCGGGCTGAGGTACCGCACGCCAACAAAGAGCAGAGGTGAGGATGGCTAATAATGCCCACCCGGGGGGGGGGCGTGGAGCACTTGTCCCCCACACTAACAGGTTGTGGGGTGGCACAGGGTGCCCGTCCCCCTAATGACCCTCGTAAATCACACCTCTAAGTGTGCCTGCTTGTCCACCAAACACTTCCCACCGACTTCTGGTCATGTGATTCATCTTCTAAATGATGCCCACCTCTTGGGGGCCAAGGGCTGACCAACACGCCGGATTGTAGTCAGTTGGAAGCGTGTCTTAATGAAATTAAACAATGGATGTCCGCTAACGTTTTGCAACTTAATGCCAAAAAAACGGAAATGCTGATTATCGGTCCTGCTAGACACCGACCTCTATTTAATAATACAACTTTAACATTTGACAACCAAATAATAAAACAAGGTGACTCTGTAAAAAACCTGGGTATTATCTTCGACCCAACTCTCTCCTTTGAGTCACACATTAAAAGCGTTACTAAAACGGCCTTCTTTCATCTCCGTAATATCGCTAAAATTCGCTCCTTTTTGTCCACTAAAGACGCCGAGATCATTATCCATGCGTTTGTTACGTCTCGTCTCGATTACTGTAACGTATTATTTTCGGGTCTCCCCATGTCTAGCATTAAAAGATTAAAGTTGGTACAAAATGCGGCTGCTAGACTTTTGACAAGAACAAGAAAGTTTGATCACATTACGCCTGTACTGTATATACCTTTATATACATATATACATACATATATACCTGTACTGGCTCACCTGCACTGGCTTCCTGTGCACTTAAGATGTGACTTTAAGGTTTTACTACTTACGTATAAAATACTACACGGTCTAGCTCCAGCCTATCTTGCCGATTGTATTGTACCGTATGTCCCGGCAAGAAATCTGCGTTCAAAAGACTCCGGCTTATTAGTGATTCCTAGAGCTCAAAAAAAGTCTGCGGGCTATAGAGCGTTTTCCGTTCGGGCTCCAGTACTCTGGAATGCCCTCCCGGTAACAGTTCGAGATGCTACCTCAGTAGAAGCATTTAAGTCTCATCTTAAAACTCATCTGTATACTCTAGCCTTTAAATAGACCATCTTTTTTAGACCAGTTGATCTGCCGCTTCTTTTCTTTCTCCTATGTTTCCCCCTCCCTTGTGGAGGAGGTCCGGTCCGATGACCATGGATGAAGTACTGACTGTCCAGAGTCGAGACCCAGGATGGACCGCTCGTCGGGACCCAGGATGGACCGCTCGCCTGTATCGGTTGGGGACATCTCTACGCTGCTGATCCGCTTGAGATGGTTTCCTGTGGACGGGACTTTCGCTGCTGTCTTGGAGCCACTATGGATTGAACTTTCACAGTATCATGTTAGACCCGCTCGACATCCATTGCTTTCAGTCCCCTAGAGGGGGGGGGGGTTGCCCACATCTGAGGTCCTCTCCAAGGTTTCTCATAGTCAGCATTGTCACTGGCGTCCCACTGGATGTGAATTCTCCCTGCCCACTGGGTGTGAGTTTTCCTTGCCCTTTTGTGGGTTCTTCCGAGGATGTTGTAGTCGTCATGATTTGTGCAGTCCTTTGAGACATTTGTGATTTGGGGCTATATAAATAAACATTGATTGATTGATTGATTGAAGGGCTGCACCTGACTTCCTGTTGAGGGCATTGTGGGTAATAAGCTATTTGGATTATGTATGATGAGATTTACGATGATATTCTGTACTGCTTCTAATACAACCCTATTTAAATACATGTAAAACAACTGGACTTTAATACAAACCCTGTTTCCATATGAGTTGGGAAATTGTGTTTGATGTAAATATAAACAGAATACAATGATTTGCAAATCCTTTTCAAGCCATATTCAGTTGAATATGCTACATAGACAACATATTTCATGTTCAAACTGTTTTGCAAATAATCATTTCCTTTACAATTTGATGCCAGCAACATGTAACCAAGAAGTAAATAAATAATAGTAAAAGTACATACTGATAAAGTTCAGGAATGCTCATCAAACACTTATGTGGAACACCCCACAGGTGTGCAGGCTAATTGGGAACAGGTGGGTGCCG
Organism: Nerophis ophidion; assembly: GCF_033978795.1. NCBI lineage: Eukaryota > Metazoa > Chordata > Actinopteri > Syngnathiformes > Syngnathidae > Nerophis > Nerophis ophidion. The sequence continues at coordinate 3,289,641 of NC_084625.1, forward strand.
TGATTGGGTATAAAAACAGCTTCCCCGAAAAATGCTCAGTCTTTGACAAGAAAGGATGGGGCGAGGTACACCCCTTTGTCCACAACTGTGTGAGCAAATAGTCAAACAGTTTAAGAACAACGTTTCTCGAAGTGCAACTACAAGAAATTTAGGGATTTCAACATCTACGCTCCATAATATCATCAAAAGGTTCAGAGAATCTGGAGAAATCACTCCACGTAAGCGGCATGGCCGGAAACCAACATGGAATGACCGGGACCTTCGATCCCTCGGATGGCACTGTATCAAAAACCGACATCAGTGTGTAAAGGATATCACCACATGGGCTCAGGAACACTTCAGAAAACCACTGTCACTAAATACAGTTTGTCGCTACATCTTTAAGTGCAAGTTAAAGCTTCATTATGCAAAGCGAAAACCATTTATCAACAACATCCAGAAACGCCGCCGGCTTCTCTGGGCCCGAGATCATCTAAGATGGACTGATGCAAAGTGGAAAAGTGTTCTGTGGTCTGACGAGTCCACATTTCAAATTGTTTTTGGAAATATTCGACATCGTGTCATCCGGACCAAAGGGGAGGCGAACCATCCGGACTATTCTAGCCGTGAAGTTCAAAAGCCAGCATGTGTGATGGTATGGGGGTGCATTAGTGCCCAAGGCATGGGTAACTTACACATCTGTGAAGGCACCATTAAAGCTGAAAGGTACATACAGGTTTTGGAACAACATATGCTTCTATCTAAGCAACGTCTCTTTTCATGGACGCCCCTGCTTATTTCAGCAAGACAATGCCAAGCCACATTCAGCACGTGTTAAAACAACGTGGCTTCGTAATAATAGGGCGCGGGTACTTTCCTGGCCCGCCTGCAGTCCAGACCTGTTTCCCATCGAAAATGTGTGGCGCGTTATCCATCCATCTATTTTCTACCGCTTATTCCATTTGGGGTCGCTGGCGCCTATCTCAGCTACAATCGTGCGGAAGGCGGGGTACACCCTGGACAAGTCGCCATCTCATCGCAGGGCCAACACAGATAGATAGACAACATTCACATTCACACACTAGGGACCATTTAGTGTGGCCAATCAACCTATCCCCAGGTGCATGTCTTTGGAGGTGGGAGGGGCCTATCCCCAGGTGCATGTCTTTGGAGGTGGGAGGGGCCTATTCCCAGGTGCATGTCTTTAGAGGTGGGAGGAAGCCGGAGTACCCGCAGGGAACCCACGCATTCACGGGGAGAACATGCAAACTCCACACAGAAAGATCCCGAGCCCGGGATTGAACCCCAGACTACTCAGGACCTTCGTATTGTGAGGCAGACGCACTAACCCCTCTGCCACCGTGAAGCCCTATATATATATATATATATATATATATATATATATATATATATATATATATATATATATATATATATATATATATGTCAACATTTTAAGTGGGAGAACTTGCACAATCGGTGGCTGACTAAATACTTTTTTGCCCCCACTGTGTGTATATATATATGTATATATATATATATATATATATATATATATATATATATATATGGCCCCATTCATTCTTTCCTTAACACGGATCAATCGTCCTGTCCCCTTAGCAGAAAAACAGCCACAAAGCATGATGTTTCCACCCCCATGCTTCACAGTAGGTCTGGTGTTCTTGGGATGCAACTCAGTATTCTTCTTCCTCCAAACACCACCAGTTGAGTTTATACCAAAAAGTTCTATTTTGGTTTCATCTGACCACATGACATTCTCCTAATCCTCTGCTGTATCATCCATGTATCCTTTTTGGTATCAACTCAACTGGTGGTGTTTGGAGGAAGAAGAATACTGAGTTGCATCCCAAGAACACCAAACCTACTGTGAAGCATGGTGGTGGAAACATCATGCTTTGGGGCTGTTTTCCTGCTAAGGGGACAGGACGATTGATCCGTGTTAAGGAAAGAATGAATTGGGGCCATGTATCCTGAGATTTGGAGCCAAAACCTCCTTCCATCAGTGAGAATGCTTGACCAAATACTTATTTTCCACCATCATTTACAAATAAATCATTTAAAATTCCTACAATGTGAATTCCTGGATTTTTTTTTTCCACATTCTGTCTCTCACAGTTGAAGTGTACCTGTGATGAAAATGACAGACCTCTGTCATCATAATCCATCCCACCTGACAGGTGTGGCACTTATCAATCAATCAATCAATGTTTACTTATATAGCCCTAAATCACTAGTGTCTCAAAGGGCTGCACAAACCACCACGACATCCTCGGTAGGCCCACATAAGGGCAAGGAAAACTCACACCCAGTGGGACATTGGTGACAATAATGACCCAGTGGGACGTCAGTGACAATGATGACTATGAGAACCTTGGAGAGGAGGAAAGCAATGGATGTCGAGCGGGTCTAACATGATACTGTGAAAGTTCAATCCACAATGGATACAACACAGTCGCGAGAGTCCAGTCCAAAGAGGATCCAAGACACAGCAGCGAGAGTCCCGTTCACAGCGGAGCCAGCAGGAAACCATCCCAAGCGTAGGCGGACCAGCAGCGCAGAGATGTCCCCAGCCGATACACAGGCGAGCAGTACATGGCCACCGAATCGGACCGGACCCCCTCCACACGGGAGAGTGGGACATAGAAGAAAAAGAAAAGAAACGGCAGATCAACTGGTCTAAAAAGGGAGTCTATTTAAAGGCTAGAGTATACAAATGAGTTTTAAGGTGAGACTTAAATGCTTCTACTGAGGTGGCATCGCGAACTGTTACCGGGAAGGCATTCCAGAGTACTGGAGCCCGAACGGAAAACGCTCTATAGCCCGCAGACTTTTTTTGGGCTTTGGGAATCACTAATAAGCCGGAGTCCTTTGAACGCAGATTTCTTGCCGGGACATATGGTACAATACAATCGGCAAGATAAGATGGAGCTAGACCGTGTAGTATTTTATACGTAAGTAGTAAAACCTTAAAGTCACATCTTAAGTGCACAGGAAGCCAGTGCAGGTGAGCCAGTATAGGTGTATATGTATGTATATATGTATATAAGTATATACAGTACAGGCGTAATGTGATCAAACTTTCTTGTTCTTGTCAAAAGTCTAGCAGCCGCATTTTGTACCAACTGTAATCTTTTAATGCTAGACATGGGGAGACCCGAAAATAATACGTTACAGTAGTCGAGGCGAGACGTAACAAACGCATGGATAATGATCTCAGCGTCTTTAGTGGACAGAATGGAGCGAATTTTAGCGATGTTACGGAGATGAAAGAAGGCCGTTTTAGTAATGCTTTTAATGTGTGCCTCAAAGGAGAGAGTTGGGTCGAAGATAATACCCAGATTCTTTACCGTGTCGCCTTGTTTAATTGTTTGGTTGTCAAATGTTAGAGTTGTATTATTAAATAGAGTTCGGTGTCTAGCAGGACCGATAATCAGCATTTCCGTTTTTTTGGCGTTGAGTTGCAAAAAGTTAGCGGACATCCATTTTTTAATTTCATTAAGACACGCCTCCAACTGACTACAATCCGGTGTGTTGGTCAGCTTTAGGGGCATGTAGAGTTGGGTGTCATCAGCATAACAGTGAAAGCTAATACCGTATTTGCGTATGATGTCACCTAGCGGCAGCATGTAGATGCTTAGACAGCAGGATTATTGCACAGGTGTGCCTTTCTGAGCAGCAGTGTGGATGTTTGCATTCATCTCCTCACAAAAAGTCACACCATTTCACTTTAAAGAAAGTACATACCTCACACACTGATGATCTTTTCCGGGTGACGCTTTGTGGGGAGGAGACTTCTGAGCAGGATGTCAGCAAGCAGAGGGACAAGCGGTAGAAAATGAATGACCTGCTGGAGGATTAAATAAGTACTTTTATCAACTTTACCGCGTTGAACACGTGATTAATTACCTCGGTGTGCCGTGACGCGCTGCCTTGGAAACACTCGAACGCCACCAAAAATGTTAGTTAGCAACATAAATTAAATAGTTATGGATCGGCGTTGATGACATTTTTCAGGAAATGTCCAAAAATAAAATATTAATCTCATCGACGACGTACGAATTTACTTGGCTCCACTTCACTACTTGCTTCCGGTGTTCCATCTTGGCGCCAGGAACTGCGCAAAGGATTCTGGGAGATGTAGTCAACCAACGCTAAAGCAGTTTTCTTCAATACCGTCATGCGTTAAGGCAGCCCGGGGGCCATTTGTGGCCCGCAGCTAATCCTTTACCAGCCCGCCACACTTACTCCAAAATTGATAGTATTGCAAAAATAAAAATAAAAACATTTGAAAAAAGTGGAATGAGGTGAAATCTAAGTAGAAAAAGTGGCAATGTTGACAAAAAGCTGGCATGCAGGAAGTTTTTTTTTTTTTTTCCATTGCTCAAAAAAAGGACAAAAAAATCTATGTTATAATGAATTATTACTTAAAAATTATCACTTTAAAATGTTTTATGAGGAAAAAATATTGCATATGTTGTGTGGTTGCCATATAAAAACATCAAAGTTCAAACTTAAAATCGACAGATATATTGGAAATTGAAGTGTTAAAAGTAAAAACAATAAAATAAAAAAGCATCACTTTATGAGTGCGGAACCTTTCCAATCTGAAATATATTTAGTAGGATTTTATTTCACTTTTCACTGTGATTACTCAAAAATATAAAATAATTAAAATCAATGGTGTCCTGCATTATTGATCTTTTAGGGCTCTAATTACTAAATACTGCATATTTCAGTTTTACTATTAAAAAAACTATGATAATTTTGACAGAAAAGCCATAAAACCTTTTTTTTTTTTTTTTTAAGTTGATATAGGGATTTACTATAAGCGTTAAATAAAAAATAATAACAAAAATTGACTTATTTTTAACATTTTAATAACTGAGACCCTTTATGGTCCCCGGGACCCCTAAAGGTAAAATACATTTTAAAAATCGATTTTTTGTTATGGTTTTAAAATGAAAAATATCAAAAAGGCCCCCGCATGCTTAAATTTTTCAGTGTGGGGCCCTCAGTGGAAAAAGTTTGGACACCCCTGTCATACAGATAGTGTGTCGTGAGATATAAATTAAATTAAGAGGACTTAAAGCAGGAGTGTCCAAAGTGCGGCCCGTGGGGGCCATTTGTGGCCCGCAGATAATCAAACATTTCGCAAAAATTGCAAAATTGATAATATTGCAAAAATAAAAAAAAACATTTAAAAAAAAGTGGAACGAGGTGAAATCTAACGAGAAAAAGTGGCAATGTTGGCACAAAGCTGCCATGCAGGCAGTTTTTATTTCCTTTTATATTAATTTTCTTTTTTTTTTCCATTGCTCAAAAAAAAGGACAAAAAATTCTATGTTATAATGAATTATTACTTAAAAATAATCACTTTAAAATGTTTCATGTGGAAAAAATATTGCATATGTTGTGTGGTTGCCATATAAAAACATCAAAGTTCAAACTTAAAATCGACAGATATATCGGAAGTCGATATTGAAATTTAAGTGTTAAAAGTAAAAAAATAAAAATAAAAATGCATCACTTTATGAGTGGGGAACCTTTCGAATCTGAAATATATTTAGTAGGATTTTATTTCACTTTTCACTGTGATTACTCAAAAATATTAAATCATTAAAATAAATGGTGTCCTGCATTATTGATCTTTTAGGGCTTTAATTGCTAAATACTGCATATTTCAGTTTTACTATTAAAAAAACTATGATTTTTTTGACAGAAAATCCATAAAACCTCCGTTTCACCAATCACATGCAGTCACTGGTGACGTTTGACTCCGTTTCACCAATCAAATGCAGCCACTGGTGACGTTTGACTCCGTTTCACCAATCAAATGTAGTCACTGGTGACGTTTGACTCCGTTTCACCAATCAAATGCAGTCACTGGTGAGGTTTGACTCTGTTTCACCAATTACATTCAGTCACTGGTGACGTTTGACTCTGTTTTACTAATCAAATGCAGTCACTGGTGGCGTTTGACTCTGTTTCACCAATCAAATGCAGTCACTGGTGACGTTTGACTCCGTTTCACCAATCAAATGCAGTCAATGGTGACGTTTGACTCCATTTCACCAATCAAATGCAGTCACTGGTGACGTTAGACTACGTTTCACCAATCAAATGCAGCCACTGGTGACGTTTGACTCCGTTTCACCAATCAAATGCAGACATTAGTTACGTTTGACTCCGTTTCACCGATCAAATGCAGTCACTGGTGACGTTTGACTCCGTTTCACCAATGAAATGCAGTCACTGGTGACGTTTGACTCCGTTTCACCAATCAAACGCAGTCACTGGTGACGTTTGACTCCGTTTCACCAATCAAATGCAGTCACTGGTGACGTTTGACTCCGTTTCACCAATGAAATGCAGTCACTGGTGACATTTGACTCCGTTTCACCAATCAAATGCAGCCACTGGTGACGTTTGACTCCCTTTCACCAATCAAATGCAGCCACTGGTGACGTTAGACTACGTTTCACCAATCAAATGCAGCCACTGGTGATGTTTGACTCCGTTTCACCAATGAAATGCAGTCACTGGTGACATTTGACTCCGTTTCACCAATCAAATGCAGCCACTGGTGACGTTTGACTCTGTTTCACCAATCAAATGCAGGCAATGGTGACGTTTGGCTACGTTTTACCAATCAAACAGAGCCAAGCGGTCACATGATTAACAGCACACTTTTTTTAAACCTTTATCTATAAATTTCAACATTTACGAACAGTTGAAAATAATAATCAAGTAAGTACAAAAACCCTACAAAACAGTATATAAACCGTACAAAACAGTGCCAGGGGGTTGTAAATTCAAAGTAACCAAAATAGATTGCAATATACATATATATATATATATATATATATATATATATATATATATATATATATATATATATATATATATATATATATATATATATATATAAAATAAAGAAATTGCAAAGCCATAGGCTCACTCAATCTCAGTAAATAACTTAAATTTGGAACACGGTATCATCGTTTTCACAGCTTTTTGGTTGTTAGAGGTAAAGTGTTTTAATGTAGAGTTCTAAATCTTTTTTAAAGATTTAAAGGACGGCGTGGCGCAGTGGGAGAGTGGCCGTGCGCAACCCGAGGGTCCCTGGTTCAAATCCCACCTAGTACCGACCCCATCACGACCGTCCTGAGCAAGACACTTCACCCTTGCTCCTGATGGGTGCTGGTTGGCGCCTTGCATGGCAGCTCCCTCCATCAGTGTGTGAATGTGGAAGTAGTGCCTTGAAGGTAGAAAAGCGCTATACAAGTACAACCCATTTATTTATTTATTCATCTTATTTAAAGGCACAAAAAACAGGTCGGGTATTGAGAAACTTACATTTATGAATATAAAACTTAGCCAATAGTAAAATGAGCTTGCAAAGGTAAAATTCATTTTCGCATTTTTTTTTTCAATACAGTGTAAAACCAAATATATACTATTTAATATATATTATTGTTTTAGTTGCTTAAGAGATATTCCTGGCTCTGAATGTGTTCATTGCTATTTTTATGTTTTTGTGCATTACTATCAATCAATCAATCAATGTTTATTTATATAGCCCCAAATCACAAATGTCTCAAAGGGCTGCACAAATCATTACGACTACAACATCCTCGGAAGAACCCACAAAAGGGCAAGGAAAACTCACACCCAGTGGGCAGGGAGAATTCACATCCAGTGGGACGCCAGTGACAATGCTGACTATGAGAAACCTTGGAGAGGACCTCAGATGTGGGCAACCCCGCCCCCTTTAGGGGACCGAAAGCAATGGATGTCGAGCGGGTCTAACATGATACTGTGAAAGTTCAATCCATAGTGGCTCCAACACAGCAGCGAGAGTCCCGTCCACAGGAAACCATCTCAAGCGGAGGCGGATCAGCAGCGTAGAGATGTCCCCGAGCGGTCCATCCTGGGTCTCGACTCTGGACAGCCAGTACTTCATCCATGGTCATCGGACCGGACCCCCTGGTAGAATACAATCAATCAATGTTTACTTATATAGCCCTAAATCACTAGTGTCTCAAAGGGCTGCACAAACCACAACACAAACCTCGGTAGGCCCACATAAGGGCAAGGAAAACTCACACCCAGTGGGACGTCGGTGACAATGATGACTATGAGAAACCTTGGAGAGGAGGAAAGCAATGGATGTCGAGCGGGTCTAACGTGATACTGTGAAAGTTCAATCCATAATGGATCCGACACAGCAGCGAGAGTCCCGTCCACAGGAAACCATCTCAAGCGGATCAGCAACCGATACAGGCGAGCGGTCCATCCTGGGTCCCGACTCTGGACAGCCAGTACTTCATCCATGGTCATCGGACCGGACCCCCTCCACAAGGGAGGAGGGGGGACATAGGAGAAAGAAAAGAAGCGGCAGATCAACTGGTCTAAAAAGGAGGTCTATTTAAAGGCTAGAGTATACAGATGAGTTTTAAGATGAGACTTAAATGCTTCTACTGGGGTAGCATCTCAGTTGCCGTCATCGTTAAACAAACAGGTTACTCATCAGTTACTCAGTACTTGAGTAGCTTTTTCACAACATACTTTTACTCAAGTAAATATTTAGGTGACTACTCCTTCCTTTACTTGAGTAATACATCCCTAAAGTACCAGTACTCTTACTTGAGTACCATTTCTGGCTACTTTTACTTGAGTAATACATCTCTAAAGTACCAGTACTCTTACTTGAGTACCATTTCTGGCTACTTTTACTTGAGTAATACCTCTCTAAAGTACCAGTACTCTTACTTGAGTACCATTTCTGGGTACTGTGTCCACGTCTGTGTACATGCAGTACCTGACTATGATGATGTTTGTGACTGTAAAGAAGATGACGTCACTGAGGATCAAACAGCTGTCAGTCATGTCTGGAAAGTCCTCGAGCAGGAGGAGGTTGGGTGGGTTTGGGGGTTTGAAGGGGAGGGGGGGGGGACATAGGAGAAAGAAAAGAAGCGGCAGATCAACTGGTCTAAAAAGGAGGTCTATTTAAAGGCTAGAGTATACAGATGAGTTTTAAGATGAGACTTAAATGCTTCTACCGAGGTAGCATCTCAGTTGCCGTCATCGTTAAACAAACAGGTTACTCATCAGTTACTCAGTACTTGAGTAGCTTTTTCACAACATACTTTTACTCAAGTAAATATTTAGGTGACTACTCCTTCCTTTACTTGAGTAATACATCCCTAAAGTACCAGTACTCTTACTTGAGTACCATTTCTGGGTACTGTGTCCACGTCTGTGTACATGCAGTACCTGACTATGATGATGTTTGTGACTGTAAAGAAGATGACGTCACTGAGGATCAAACAGCTGTCAGTCATGTCTGGAAAGTCCTCAAGCAGGAGGAGGTTGGGTGGGTTTGGGGGTTTGAAGGGAGGGGGGGGGGGGGCTCTCCAGTGCAATACTGCCGCCCCCTGCTGGTAAGAAGCTTTTGAAGCCCCTCCCCCCCCCCCCCCCTCATCCTAGTAAAAATCTCACTTGACAGATTTTTTTTTTTTTTTTTACTGCAGAGATGAATGTTTATTTGGTTTTGCCACTTCAAAGATTACCTTTCACCTTTGAAAAGGAAGATTCGGTTTATTTACACTTTTTTTAAACAATGACGTCAATGGGAACCAAAAAAAAAAAAAAAAAAGGCGACATAATACGATTATAAACATGTCACTTCATGGACAGTCAAGCATCACCGCGGGGGGGCAGGTTAACAATATTAGTATGCAAATGTGGCATTTTCCCTAAGTGTGTGTGTGTGTGTGTGTGTGTGTGTGTGTGTGTGTGTGTGTGTGTGTGTGTGTGTGTGTGTGTGTGTGTGTGTGTGCGCGCGCGCGGGGAAAGGCGACAATGACATTTGGAGCGTGCACGTTTGTCGCCTCTCAATGAAAACAGGCAGGTGGGATTAGGACGGAGGAAGAGGGACAAGCGGTAGGAAAATGGATGGATGAAGAAAACATACATACATCACACACACACACACACACACGTCATTTCATGTGATAAGATAGCAATATTTAAAAAAATTAAAATGACTAATGTATGTACTTTAATCAAAATGGCGATTAAAAATAATACTTTAATTCAAAAATGTATGTTGTCTTATAAAATATTTTAAAGGTTGTTTTTTTCATTCGTGTTAATAATACAATTTATTTGTTGAAATGCGAAACAATAATAATACTGATGATAAAATAGCATTTTTTTAAAAGTCAATTAACCTGTCGAAAATAATTACTGTAAAATATTGTCATATTAGTTAACAATGTATGAATTTATTTTTGATTTATTAATAATAAGTTGTTTTTTTTTTAAAATGCAAACAAATAAGAATAATAGTATTAATATCCCTGGTAGTCAATTAACCTGTCGAAAATACGTTTTTCATATTCTTTGATAGTTTATTAGTAATATAGTGTACTGTAAAATGCAAAACAATAATAATAGTAAGAAGGATAAAATTATTATTCCTGGTAGTCAATTCACCTGTCGAAAATATGTATTTTGAAATATTTTCGTATTATTAAATAATGTAATTTTTTTACATTTTTATTTTAATATTGAAATGGAAAAAAAAAACAGTTACAAGAAGATCATTATTAATTAACCTGTCGAAAATAATTATTGTAAAATATTTTCATATTAGTTAACAATGCATGAATTTATTTTTGATTTATTAATAATAAGTTGTATTGTTTTTAAATGCAAACAAATAAGAATAATAGTATTAATATCCCTGGTAGGCAATTAACCTGTCGAAAATACGTTTTTCATATTCTTTGATAGTTTATTAGTAATATAGTGTACTGTAAAATGCAAAACAATAATAATAGTAAGAAGGATAAAATTATTATTCCTGGTAGTCAATTAACCTGTCGAAAATATGTATTTTGAAATATTTTCATATTATTAAATAATGTATTTTTTTTATTATTGTTGAAATGCAAAAAAAAAACAGTAAGAAGAAGAGCATTATTAATTAACCTGTCGAAAATAACTATATTAAAATATTTTCATATCATTTAATAATGTATTAGATTATATTGTTAAAATGCAAACAAATAATAGTAGTCAATTAAACTGTAATTGATTTAAAATATTTTCATATTATTTAATAATTCATCCTCTTTTTATTAATAATACATTTTATTGTTAAAATACACACACACAACAATACTAACATTATTATTCCTGGTAGTCAATTAACCTGTCAAAAATACGTCATATTATTTAATAATGTATTTTAACTTTTTTATTATTAATAAATTATATTGTTACAAAGCAAACAAATAGTAGTAAGAACAACAACATTATTATTCCATGTCGAAAATATATATATTTTTAATATTTTCCTATTAATTAATAATTTATTAACAATGCATTATATTGTTAAAAAGCAAACAAATAATAATAAGAAAATATTATTATTCATGACAGTCAATTAACCTGTCAAAAATTAAAATGTTTTCATAGTATTTAATGATGTATATTTATTAATGATTAGTTCGATTGTTGAAATGCAAACAAATAATAGCAGGAAGAATAGCATTGTTATTTTTAAATATTTTCATATTATTACTTAATGTGTATATATTGTTTTATTATTATTTTATTGTTAAAATGCAAAATAATAATAATTTTAAAAAAAAGTAAGACATATAGTATTAATATTCCTGGTTAATTAACCTGTCGAAAATAACTATAGTAAAATATTTTCATATTATTTAATAACGTATTTTTATTTATTTATTAATAATACATTCCATTGTTAAAATGCAAACAAATGATAGTAAGAACATTAGCATAATTATTCCTGGTAGTCCATTTATTTATTGATTTATATTAAACAAAAAAAATTGTATTATTTAACAATTTTTATTTATGAATATATTGTTAAAATGCAAATAAATATGAATAATCGATAACATAATCGTTTTCCAATATTTTAATATTTTAATGTGCGCGTTTGAGTGATTCTGGCGTGACTTTGATCGATATTCGTATCGAATAAAACGAATAAAAGGAATAAAACGTCGTCTCGCGGCTCGCAGGCCTCCAGTGGAAAATCCACGCGTGGATTCCGAACACGACTTTCTGTCAACGTCGTCCGAAGCTGAAGTGCGGACATCAATCATCGGACTACAATATTACCTCCACTTTTCTTTTTTTTTTTTAATGTTCCCCTTTCGGCGAGTGGAATAAATCAGCCGCCGGCCTCCCAGCGAGCTTCTAGACCATTCTTTCTTTTTTTTTTTTTTTTTTTTTTTACACGCCTTTTATTTCTGCGCGGAGGATGAAGAAGGCCCGCTTCATCATCATCATCATCAACATCATCACCATCGTCACCTTTTTATTAACATAAAAATGTCAAAATAACAATAAAAGATGTCTTTATTTCTACACGAAAAATAGAATATTAAAATAATGTTATCACAAAAAAAGTCAAAAGAACAATACATATGATCATATTTCTACAGGGAAAAATAAATTAAAATAATATTGACACTAAAAAGTCGAAATAATACAAATTATCATTATTTTTACGGGAACATTTTAATATTAAAATAATATGAACACAAAAAAATCAAAATACCAACACAGACTATATTTTTTTTGTACGGGACAAATAGAATATTAAAATAGTAATAACACAAAAAGGTCAAAATAATACAAATGATCATTATTTCTACGGAACAGATAGAATATTAAAATAACATTAACACAAAAAAGTCAAAATAATACAAATAATTATTATTTCTACACGAAAAATAGAATATTAAAATAATGTTATCACAAAAAAAGTCAAAAGAACAATACTTATAATCAAATTTCTACGGGAAAAATAGATTAAAATAATATTAACACAAAAAAAGTCAAAATTATACAAAATATCATTATTTGTACGGGAACATTTTAATATTAAAATAATATGAACACAAAAAAATCAAAATACCAACACAGATTATATTTTTTTCTACGGGGAAAATAGAATATTAAAATAATATTAACACAAAAAGATCAAAATAATATAAATGATTTTATTTCTCTTGAAAAATTTAATATTAAAATAACATTAATACAAAAGAGTCAAAATAATACAAATTATCATTATTTCTCTGGAAAAAATAGAATGTTAAAATAACATTAACACAAAAAACTCAAAATAATAAAAATGTTCATTATTTCTACGGGAAAAATAGAATATTAAAAATTATATTTACACAAAAAAGTTTAAAAAACAATGCGAATGATCATTATTTATACAGGAAAAATAAAATATTAAAATAATATTAACACAAAAATGTCAAAATAATACAAATTATCATTATTTCTACGGCACAAATTGAATATTAAAATAATATTAACACAAAAAAGTCAAAATAACAATACAAATGATCAATATTTCTCTGGAAAAATTGAATATTAAAATAATAATAACACAAGAAAGTCAAAATAATACAAATTATCATTATTTCTACGGGAAAAATAGAATATTAAAAATTATATTTACACAAAAAAGTTAAAAAAACAATGCAAATGATCATTATTTATACAGGAAAAATAGAATATTAAAATAATTTTAACACAAAAATTGTCAAAATAATACAAACTATCATTATTTCAACGGGGGAAATAGGATATTAAAATGATATTAACACAAAAAAGTCAAAATAACAATACAAATGATCAATATTTCTCTGGAAAAATTGAATTTTAAAATAATATTAACACAAAAAAGTCAAAATAATACAAATTATCAATATTACAACGGGAAAAATAGAATATTAAAATAATATTAACGCAAAGAAGTCAAAATAATACAAATTATCATTATTTCTACGGCACAAATTGAATATTAAAATAATATTAACACAAAAAAGTCAAAATAACAATACAAATGATCAATATTTCTCTGGAAAAATTGAATATTAAAATAATAATAACACAAGAAAGTCAAAATAATACAAATTATCATTATTTCTACGGGAAAAATAGAATATTAAAAATTATATTTACACAAAAAAGTTAAAAAAACAATGCAAATGATCATTATTTATACAGGAAAAATAGAATATTAAAATAATTTTAACACAAAAATTGTCAAAATAATACAAACTATCATTATTTCAACGGGGGAAATAGGATATTAAAATGATATTAACACAAAAAAGTCAAAATAACAATACAAATGATCAATATTTCTCTGGAAAAATTGAATTTTAAAATAATATTAACACAAAAAAGTCAAAATAATACAAATTATCAATATTACAACGGGAAAAATAGAATATTAAAATAATATTAACGCAAAGAAGTCAAAATAATACAAATTATCATTATTTCTACGGGAAAAATTGAATATCAAAATAATATTAACACAAAAAAGTCAAAATAACAATACAAATGATCAATATTTCTCTGGAAAAATTGAATTTTAAAATAATATTAACACAAGAAAGTCAAAATAATACAAATTGTCATTATTTCAACGGGAAAAATAGGATATTAAAATAATATTAACGCAAAGAAGTCAAAATAATACAAATTATCATTATTTCTACGGGAAAATTTGAATTTTAAAATAATATTAACACAAAAAAGTCAAAATAACAATAAAAATGATCAATATTTCTCTGGAAAAATTGAATACTAAAATAATATTAACACAAGAAAGTCAAAATAATACAAATTATCATTATTTCAACGGGAAAAATAGAATATTAAAATAATATTAACGCAAAGAAGTCAAAATAATACAAATTATCATTATTTCAACGGGAAAAATAGGATATTAAAATAAAATTAACGCAAAGAAGTCAAAATAATACAAATTATCATTATTTCTACGGGAAAAATTGAATTTTAAAATAATATTAACACAAGAAAGTCAAAATAATACAAATGATCACGACTTCTACGGGTAAAATGGAATATTGAAATAATTAATATTTAATTTTCTAGATGTGTTTGCAATTCTAAACGACAGGCGATCAAAATATGAAATTGCATTCATTTAAAACAATTGTGCAGCACATTAAACATTTAGAGTGCTTTAATAATTAATAACGCCTGTTTTGACAAGCCTGAAATTGTCTTTTTAATTTGCGCTTTTTAATATTTGATGTCATTTACATGTGGTTTTTATTTTTTGGGGGTCTGGTCATTTGAAGAAATATGTAAAAAATAATAATAATAATAATACAAAAATAAAATGATGAAAGTATTATTATTTAATAAGATGCAAATGTTATTGGTGATATTTGGAGGCCAACAGCGATGATTGGAAGCGGAGACACCTCCATCCTCTCCTCCATCAGCATTCATATTTCCCTGGTCCCTCATCCCGTCCCAGCATGGCGGCTTTAATGTGCACATCTCTGCACTAAATGGCCACATTTGCACATCTTCTTTTTTGTGTGTGTGTGTGCAGCCTGCGCCTCCTTTTTAATGCTACTTCATTTACCGCGGCAAGATAATACTTTTCCCCCCGCCAAGTCCTCCATCATCCACGCGTGTGTGTTTGAAAAATTAATGCCTTTAATTTTGCTTGATGGCAACATCAGTGCAGCTCTGTAAATTGCGCTTTAATGAGATTTTGCTACGGGGGGATCATCTGGGGGGGGGGGGTGAAACATCTTGGCAACATCTGTAGACCTTCCATGGCGAGCACACGGAGGAGGAAAGTTGGCGCGCAAAAAGGAGAAAAAAAAGGAAGACAAAACATGATTTGGTTGCTTAACTGTATTTTATATATGGAATATTTTGTATTTATTGTAATTATTATTATTTTTTGAATTTTTTTATCTTTTACCTTTTTATGCACTAATTTTTATGCATTTTAACTGTGTTTTATATATAGAATGTTTTGTATTTATTGTGATTTTTCGTATATTTGGAAAAAAAAATTAAATTTACCTTTTTTATTTTTTTCATTATTTTTATGCATTTTTTTGTGTTTTGTGTATAAAATGTTTAGTAATTTTTGTCATTTTTATAATTTTTGGAATTTTTTTATCTTTTACCTTTTTATGCACTATTTCTGATGCATTTTAACTGGGTTTTATGTATAGAATGTTTTGTATTTATTGTAATTTTTCGTATTTTTTGATTTTTTTTTACAATTTACCTTTTTATTTATTTTTTTTCATTATTTTTAGAATTTTTTTGTGTTTTGGGTATATAAT
This sequence comes from Nerophis ophidion, assembly GCF_033978795.1. Taxonomy (NCBI): domain Eukaryota; kingdom Metazoa; phylum Chordata; class Actinopteri; order Syngnathiformes; family Syngnathidae; genus Nerophis; species Nerophis ophidion. The sequence continues at coordinate 3,305,840 of NC_084625.1, forward strand.
GTTTTGTAATTTTTGTTATTTTTATTATTTTTGGAATATTTTTTTATCTTTTACCTTTTTTATGGACTATTTTTCATGCATTTTAAATGTGTTTTATATATAGAATGTTTTGTATTTATTGTGATTTTTATTATTTTTGGAATATTTGTTTTATCTTTTACGTTTTTTATGCACCGTTGTTTATGCATTTTAACTGTTTTATATATATATATATATATATATATATATATAATGTTTTGTATTTATTGTTATTTTTCGTATTTTTTTGAATATTTTTTACCATTTACCTTTTTTATTTTTTTTGCACTATTTGTATGCATTTTTTTGTGTTTTGTGTAAAGAATGTTTTGTATTTTTTGTGATTTTTTGTATGTTTTCAATTAATCAATCATTTAAAGTTTACTTATATAGCCCATAATCACAAGTGTCTCAAAGGGCTGCACAAGCCACAACAACATCATCAGCTCAGATCCCACATTAGGAATATGTTTTATTTTTTGAAACTTTTCTTCCACTATTTTTCATGCATTTTAACTGTGTTTTGAATTTATTGTGATTTATATTATTTTTGGAATACTTTTTATCTTTTACCTTGTTTATTTATTTGCATATATATATATATATATATATATATATATATATATATATATATATATATATATATATATGTGTATGTATGTATGTATGTATATAAATATAATCTGGGGGGGGTGAAACATCTTGGCAACATCTGTAGACCTTCCATGGCGAGCAAACGGAGGAGGAAAGTTGGCGCGCAAAAAAGAGAAAAAAAAGGAAGACAAAACATGATTTGGTTGCTTTCAATATGACACAAGTTTCCTGAAAAGTGTCGAAAAAGGAGTAGGAAGAAGCAACACTTCCTGTGTGTGAGACAGGTAGCAGAGCGACCACCAAAAAGTAGGTGTGTCTCACCTGTAATACACTCTACCACCACTTGTGGCAGTAATGCTCATCTCAAACAAACAGAATAAGTCTTAAGTGCACAAAATATGACTAAAGTTTAATAAACTTTTATTATTATTTGGTTTGTTTATTTATTTTAGCGCTGCAATATCGGTTTTTAAGTCTCTTCTTTTACGGTATATTTGATTAGTATTTATTTTTGTTTTTTACTTTTATCCATTTTTAACTGTGTTTTATAAGTATACTTTTTTGCATTTATTGTGATTTTTTTATTTTGGAATATTTTTGTATGTTTGACTTTTTTATGCACAGTTTCTATGAATTTCAACTGTGTTTCATATATAGAATGTTTTGTATTCATTGTGATTTTTATTATTTTTGGCATATTTTTTTTTTCTTTTACCTTCTTTGCACTATTTTTACGCATTTTAACTGTGTTTTATATACAGAATGTTTTGTATTTATTGTGATTTTTCATATTGTTTGAATATTTTTTACCATTTACCTTTTTTATTTTTTTTGCACTATTTGTATGCATTTTTTTGCGTTTTGTGTAAAGAATGTTTTGTATTTTTTGTGATTTTTCGTATGTTTTCAATTAATCAATCATTTAAAGTTTATTTATATAGCCCATAATCACAAGTGTCTCAAAGGGCTGCACAAGCCACAACAAAATCCTCGGCTCAGATCTCACATTAGGAATATTTAATATTAAAAAAAAAATAATAACTTTGGCACTATTTTTATGCATTTTAAATGTGTTTTGTATTCATTGTTATTTGTATTATTTTTGCATACATTTTTTTATCAATTACATTTTTTATTAGTTTGCACTATTTTTATGCATTTTAACTGTGTTTTATGTATAGAATTTATTGAAACTTTTATTTAGTAGAATGTTTTGTATTTATTGGGATTTTTATGATTTTTTGAACATTTTTTATCTTTTACCTTTTTTAGACTATTTTTGTTTATTTTAACTGTGTTTTATACATAGAATGTTTTGTATTTATTGAATTTTTTTGGGGTATTTTTGGATTATTTTTTTATCCTTTACCGTATTTTATATATTAGTCTATTTTTTTTTTACAGATTTATTTATGCATTACTCAACAATTTATTAATTAAAACTTTATTTGTTGGTATTTATGTAGTTATTAATTACTGGTTTTTATTTATTTATGTGATATTTATTTACTTTCCCATTTGTCAATCATTTTTTTTACTTATTAATTTTTACATTACTTAACTATTTATTAATGAAAACTTGATTTATTTTTTATTAATGTATTTATTAATTATTCACTTGGTCATTAGTCAAACCATTTCTTTATTTATAAAAATAATTTTAATGATAACTTTATTTATTGTTATTTATCTATTCAATAATTACTTACCTACTTATTTATTTATTCTTTTTACAGATTTATTTTTACCTGACTTAACTATTCATTAACTTTATTTGTTGGTATTTATGTATTTTTTAATTATTTATTTGGTCATTAGTCTAATTATTTATTTACTGATTTATTTATAAAATACTTTATAAAGTATAAGTGAGAACTTTATTTTTGTGTGTGTGTATATATAAATATATATATATATATAGATACATACATAATTTTATACACACACACTCTTCTCAGACAATGTGCCAGTCGTGTCTCTTGTTGCGCCCTACAAAGTGTTAATACTGTAAGCACTGTACTTATTACATAAATTGTTGGCAATGTGCATCTTAGTGGTTTTCCATCCACACATTTGTAGGTGTTGAAAGCGCCATGTAAAACCGCTGATGCTAATCGTGGCAATGTACGTTAGCGTGGAGCTAACACATTTTTTTTCTTTTTTTTTTTCTAAAGAGTGTATCAGGCAGGGTAAACCACAACATTATGGAGGCCCAGAGGATATTTGCTGCTTCATGCCAAGGAGGTGAGACACACACACACACACACACACACACACACACACACACACACACACACACACACACACACACGCCGCAAGGAAATTGGACATTAGGCTTGGAAATGAGGTGATTAGTCCTCAGAGAACATTCACTCAAGTCAGCAAAAGTCAACATTTACTCAACGCCGCCGGACTTTTGTTGAGAAAAAACATCAAAATTCACATTATTAAAAGAAAACAAAAAAACGTTAGCACCGTTGGCGTGAAAGATGCTATGCTACACAACTAATTTGTTACCCAAAACATTTGAACGGAGCCTTTTATGATCCGTTTGTTGAGATAAAAACAAGGAAATATTACAAAAGTATATAAAACTAGAAAATTCCCGCGAGTTTTTTGGTGTAATTTTTCAAAAATGAGCCACAGAGGTAACCTAAAACGGCAGCATGTTTACCTAAAAATGCTAACACTTAGCATGTGTGCTAATGATAGCATGTTTCATATACCAAGTTATATGACTCAAAGTTGTATGGTTGTGGAAATAGGGAAACAAAAAGTGTAAAATTGGATGAAAAAGTTAGCAAGTTTAAGTTAGCTTAGTTAATGCTATCGTTTGCGTGCTAACAGTTAACAAGTGTCACATGCCAAGTTATATGACTCTAAGGTGTATGGCTGGGGGATTTTAAAAAATGACTACATTTAGCTAAAAAAGTTAGCACTGTAATGTTAGCATGCTCGCAGTTAACAAGTGAAGTGAATTATATTTATATAGCGTTTTTCTCAAGTGACTCAAAGTGCTTTACATAGTGACACCCAATATCTAAGTTCCATTTAAAGCAGTGTGGGTGGCACTGGGAGCAGGTGGGTAAAGTGTCTTGCCCAAGGACACAACGGCAGTAACTAGGATGGCACAAGCGGGAATCGAACCTGCAACCCCTCAAGTTGCTGGCACGGCCACTCTACCAACCGAGCTATAACTTAGTATGTGTCACATACTAAGTTATGTGACTCTAAGGTAAACGGTTGCAAAACTAGCTCACAAAGCTAGCACTTCAATGTGAGGGTGCTGACATGCTAACGTAAACATGCAAACAGTTAGCATGTTTCAAATCCCAAGTTGTATGACTAGAAGGTGTATGGTTGCGGAATTAAAGAAAAAAGTGTAAAATTTGAAAAAAAAGAAAAAAGTTAGCACTTTAGTGCTAGCATGCTAACGTTAGCAGACTGACAGTTCCCATACCAAGTTGTATGACTTCGAGGGTAAACGGTTGTAAATCTAGCCCACAAAGCTAGGATTTTAATGTGAGCATGCTAACGTAAAAATGCTAACATTTAGCATGTTGCAAATGCCAAGTTGTACGACTCAAAGGTCTATGCCTGTGGAAATAGGGAAACAAAAAGTGTAAAAATTACATGAAAAATGTACTATTTACTATTTTGTTGACATTGTTTGAGTGTTTTCCAGGCTTCCTTTCTGCCTTGATAGCTGATATGTTGACATTTTCACACTTTGCATTATTTTCTTACACTTTTTGAAGCATTTCTTACATATTCCTTATTTTTAAGATCATATAGTTGAGTGTTCATTGTGATTTTACTATTTTGTTGACATTTTTTTCCATGCTTGTGTTGACATTTCCGAGAGATTATAATCACAGGAAGTTACATTTATAATAAAATATATTATTCTCCTGTTACCAATTTTCCGTAAATCATAAAAAAATGTCAAATAATTATCAATATCGACCAATATATTAATAATATTTAAACAATTACTGCATAACAAAAAATCACTTCCATAGTTAAATAAGAATAACAGGACAAATTAATGTTACACAGACGTTATTGTTCTCAGGTTTCTCTATGTTGAAATTTTCACACTTTTCACTATTTTCTTACACTTTATGAAGCATTTCTTACATATTCCTTATTTTTAAGATCTTATTGTTAATTGTTCAATGTGATTTTAATATTTTGCTGACATTGTTTTCCATGCTTGTGTTGACATTTCCCAGAGATTATAATCACAGGAAGTAACATTTCTAATAAAATATATTATTCTCCTGTTACTAATTTTCCGTAAATCATAAAAAAATGTCAATAATTATCAATATCGACCAATATATTAATAATATTTAAACAATTACTGGATAACACAAATTATTTTCCATACTTAAATAAGAATAACAGGACAAATTAATGTTACACAGACCTTATTGTTGTCAGGTTTCTATGTTGACATTTTCACACTTTTCACTATTTTCTTACACTTTATGAAGCATTTCTTACATATTCCTTATTTTTGTGTTCAATGTGATTTTAATATTTTTGTTGACATTTTCTTTCTGCCTTGATAGCTAAATATTATTTTCCTGCTCCTTATTTTCCATAAGTCATAAAAATGTTTTAAATAATTATCAATATCGACCAATATATTAATAATATATCAACAATTACTGCATTACAAAAAATCACTTCCATAGTTAAAATAAGAATAACAGGACAAATTAATGTTACACAGACGTTATTGTTCTCAGGTTTCTATGTTGACATTTTCACACTTTGCACTATTTTCTTACACTTTATGAAGCATTTCTTACTTATTCATGATTTTTAAGATCTTATTGTTAAGTGTTCAATGAGATTTTACTATTTTGTTGACATTGTTTTCCATGCTTGTGTTGACATTTCCCAGAGATTATAATCACAGGAAGTTACATTTCTAATAAATAATTGTATTCTACTGCTCCTTATTTATCGTAGGTCATAAAAAATGTCAATAATTATTGATATCGACCGATATATTAATAATATTTAAACAATTACTGGATAACACAAATTATTTTCCATAATTAAATAAGAATAACAGGACAAATTAATGTTACACAGACGTTATTGTTCTCAGGTTTCTATGTTGACATTTTCACACTTTGCACTATTTTCTTACACTTTATGAAGCATTTCATACATATTCCTTATTTTTAAGATCTTATTGTTAAGTGTTCAATGTGATTTTAATATTTTTGTTGACATTTCCTTTCTGCCTTGATAGCTAAATATTATTCTCCTGCTCCTTATTTCCCATAAGTCATAAAAATGTTTTAAATAATTATCAATATTGACCAATATATTAATAATATTTAAACAATTACTGCATAACAAAAAATAACTTCCATACTTAAATAAGAATAACAGGACAAATTAATGTTACACAGACGTTATTGTTCTCAGGTTTCTATGTTGACATTTTCACATTTTTCACTATTTTCTTACACTTTATGAAGCATTTCTTACATATTCCTTATTTTTAAGATCTTATTGTTAAGTGTTCAATGTGATTTTACTATTTTGTTGACATTTTTTTCCATGCTTGTGTTGACATTTCCGAGAGATTATAATCACAGGAAGTAACATTTCTAATAAAATATATTATTCTCCTGTTACTAATTTTCCATAAATCATAAAAAAATGTCAATAATTATCAATATCGACCAATATATTAATAATATTTAAACAATTACTGCATAACAAAAAATAACTTCCATAGTTAAAATAAGAATAACAGGACAAATTAATGTTACACAGACGTTATTGTTCTCAGGTTTCTATGTTGACATTTTCACACTTTGCACTATTTTCTTACACTTTATGAAGCATTTCTTACATATTCATGATTTTTGTGTTCAATGTGATTTTAATATTTTTGTTGACATTGTTTTCCATGCTTGTGTTGACATTTCCTTTCTGCCTTGATAGCTAAATATTATTCTCCTGCTCCTTATTTTCCATAAGTCATAAAAATGTTTAAAAAAATAATCGATATTGACTGATATATTAATAATATTTAAACAATTACTGCATAACAACAAATAACTTCCATAGTTAAAATAAGAATAACAGGACAAATTAATGTTACACAGACGTTATTGTTCCCAGGTTTCTATGTTGACATTTTCACACTTTTCACTATTTTCTTACACTTTATGAAGCATTTCTTACATATTCCTTATTTTTGTGTTCAATGTGATTTTAATATTTTTGTTGACATTTCCTTTCTGCCTTGATAGCTAAATATTATTCTCCTGCTCCTTATTTTCCCATAAGTCATAAAAATGTTTTAAATAATTATCAATATTGACCAATATATTAATAATATTTCAACAATTACTGCATAACAAAAAATAACTTCCGTAGTTAAAATAAGAATAACAGGACAAATTAATGTTACACAGACGTTATTGTTCTCAGGTTTCTATGTTGACATTTTCACACTTTTGCACTATTTTCTTACACTTTATGAAGCATTTCTTACATATTCCTTATTTTTAAGATCTTATTGTTAATTGTTGAATGTGATTTTAATATTTTGTTGACATTGTTTTCCATGCTTGTGTTGACATTTCCGAGAGATTATAATCACAGGAAGTTACATTTCTAATAAAATATATTATTCTCCTGTTACTAATTTTCTGTAAATCATAAAAAAATGTCAAATAATTATCAATATTGACCAATATATTCATAATATTTAAACAATTACTGCATAACAAAAAATAACTTCCATAGTTAAAATAAGAATAACAGGACAAATTAATGTTACACAGACGTTATTGTTCTCAGGTTTCTATGTTGACATTTTCACACTTTGCACTATTTTCTTACACTTTATGAAGCATTTCTTACATATTCATGATTTTTGTGTTCAATGTGATTTTAATATTTTTGTTGACATTGTTTTCCATGCTTGTGTTGACATTTCCTTTCTGCCTTGATAGCTAAATATTATTCTCCTGCTCCTTATTTTCCATAAGTCATAAAAATGTTTTAAATAATTATCAATATCGACCAATATATTAATAATATTTAAACAATTACTGCATAACAAAAAATCACTTCCATAGTTAAAATAAGAATAACAGGACGAATTAATGTTACACAGACGTTATTGTTCTCAGGTTTCTATGTTGACATTTTCACACTTTTCACTATTTTCTTACACTTTATGAAGAATTTCTTACTTTTTAAGATCTTATTGTTAAGTGTTGAATGTGATTTTACTATTTTGTTGACATTGTTTTCCATGCTTGTGTTGACATTTCCGAGAGATTATAATCACAGGAAGTTACATTTCTAATAAATAATTGTATTCTACTGCTCCTTATTTATCATTAGTCATAAAAAATGTAAATAATTATCGATATCGACCAATATATTAATAATATCTAAACAATTATTGGATAACACAAATTATTTTCCATAGTTAAATAAGAATAACAGGACAAATTAATGTTACACAGACATTATTGTTGTTCTCAGGTTTCTATGTTGACATTTTCACACTTTTCACTATTTTCTTACACTTTATGAAGCATTTCTTACATATTCATGATTTTTGTGTTCAATGTGATTTTAATATTTTTGTTGACATTTCCTTTCTGCCTTGATAGCTAAATATTATTCTCCTGCTCCTTATTTTCCATAAGTCATAAAAATGTTTTAAATAATTATCAATATCGACCAATATATTAATAATATTTAAACAATTACTGCATAACAAAAAATAACTTCCATAGTTAAAATAAGAATAACAGGACAAATTAATGTTACACAGACGTTATTGTTCTCGGGTTTCTCTATGTTGACATTTTCACATTTTTCACTATTTTCTTACACTTTATGAAGCATTTCTTACATATTCCTTATTTTTAAGATCTTATTTTTAAGTGTTCAATGTGATTTTACTATTTTGTTGACATTGTTTTCCATGCTTGTGTTGACATTTCCGAGAGATTATAATCACAGGAAGTTACATTTCTAATAAAATATATTATTCTCCTGTTACTAATTTTCTGTAAATCATAAAAAAATGTCAAATAATTATCAATATCGACCAATATATTAATAATATTCAAACAATTACTGCATAACAAAAAATAACTTCCGTAGTTAAATAAGAATAACAGGACAAATTAATGTTACACAGACGTTATTGTTCTCAGGTTTCTATGTTGACATTTTCACACTTTTCACTATTTTCTTACACTTTATGAAGCATTTCTTACTTATTCCTTATTTTTAAGATCTTATTGTTAATTGTTGAATGTGATTTTAATATTTTGTTGACATTGTTTTCCATGCTTGTGTTGACATTTCCGAGAGATTATAATCACAGGAAGTAACATTCCTAATAAAATATATTATTCTCCTATTACTAATTTTCCGTAAATCATAAAAATTTTTCAATAATTATCAATATCGACCAATATATTAATAATATTTAAACAATTACTGCATAACAAAAAATCACTTCCATAGTTAAATAAGAATAACAGGACAAATTAATGTTACACAGACGTTATTGTTCTCAGGTTTCTATGTTGACATTTTCACACTTTTCACTATTTTCTTACACTTTATGAAGCATTTCTTACATATTCCTTATTTTTAAGATCTTATTGTTATCCAATCCACTTTATTTATATAACACATTTAAACAACAATAACGTTTCCAAAGTGCTGCACAGCCATGTTAAAAACAATTGTAAAAAATAAATAAATAAATAAAAAAAATAAATTAAATTAAAAAAAAGTATATATATATATATATATATATATATATATTATGCTCCACCAATGACTGAATAAAAACAAAAAATAAATGAATATAAAACCAATAAAAACAATATAAAAACAAATATGATTAAAAACTATTTTAAAGGGTAAAATCAATTAAAACAGTAAAATAGAATATAAAACATAGCATTTCTTACATATTCCTTATTTTTGTGTTCAATGTGATTTTAATATTTTTGTTGACATTTCCTTTCTGCCTTGATAGCTAAATATTATTTTCCTGCTCCTTATTTTTCATAAGTCATAAAAATGTTTAAAAAAATAATCGATATCGACTGATATATTAATAATATTTAAACAATTACTGCATAACACAAAATTCCTTTTCCATAGCAGGGCAAATAAATGTTACACAGACGTTATAAATTGTTTTCTCAGCTTTCTCTATGTTTACATTTTCCAACTTTTAATAACTTTCCTACACTTTATGAAGCATTTCTTGCACATTCCTTATTTTTAAGAGCCTATTGTGAAGTGTTGGATACAACTTGAAGAGTTACTGTAGAAGAAGAAGAAGAAGGAAGGGAGGACAAATGAAAGTTCGGACAGCCGTTAATGAGTTTGCAGGAGGGTCAGTAAAGTTGGCAGATGTGCGGGTGAAAGTGTGGCGGTCCCTTTGAAGTGTGAGGGTCCAACGAGGCCAGGCCATCAGGTGCTGAGATCAATGAAGTCCAGCAAGTGACCCCCATCGGACCCTTTCAACTTGCCGGTGCGTCCCGGTCATCAGGCCCGCTCCGGCCGGCCGAGGTCTGCAAATGGGCCTGACGCGGGCCACAGACCCATGCTGGGGGTCCTCTGAAACCAGAGACCCTTGAAGTGTCAGCTCCGTCCTCCCAACGCCGAGACGCGGCCGGGCCCTCCGCGCGCCGACCACCGGCGGCCCGGGGAGCGGACCACCCCGGGCCGGCCCGAGCCCCCCCCCGCTTACACCGGCCATAAAACTTAAAAGCAGCAGTCTCATCCCAGGCCTTTGAAGTCTTCAAAGCATAGCTGGCCGGACGACCTTTGCGGGGACACATGTTGTCCTCGGCCGCCTGACCACGACGCGTGGTGGCGCGGCATGTGCGCAACAGAAGGGTCGGTGCGTAACGTAAGGGCCGGTGCGTAACGTAAGGGCCGGTGCGTAACGTAAGGGCCGGTGCGTAACGTAAGGGCCGGTGCGTAACGTAAGGGCCGGTGCGTAACGTAAGGGCCGGTGCGTAACGTAAGGGCCGGTGCGTAAAGTAAGGGCCGGTGCGTAACGTAAGGGTCAGTGCGTAACGTAAGGGCCGGTGCGTAACGTAAGGGCCGGTGCGTAACGTAAGGGCCGGTGCGTAACGTAAGGGCCGGTGCGTAAAGTAAGGGCCGGTGCGTCACGTAAGGGCCTGTGCGTAACGTAAGGGCCGGTGCGTAACGTAAGGGCCGGTGCGTAACGTAAGGGTCAGTGCGTAACGTAAGGGCCGGTGCGTAAAATAAGGGCCAGTGCGTAAAATAAGGTCCGGTGCGTCACGTAAGGGCCGATGCTTAACGTGAGAGCCGGTACGTAAAATAAGGGCCAGTGCGTCACGTAAGGGCCGGTGCATGCGTAAAAGCAAGAGCATTGCGTAACGAAAGGACCATTGCGTAACGAAAGGACCATTGCGTAACGAAAGGACCATTGCGTAACGTAAGGACCGGTGCGTAAAATAAGGTCCAGTGCGTCAAATAAGGCCCAGTGCGTAACGAAAGGACCACTGCGTAACGTAAGGCCCGGTGCGTCAAATAAGGCCCGGTGCGCCGCTGCCATGCGTGGAGCCTCGGGTTCCCACGCGCGGACATGTGGTCGGCATCCAAACACACATCGTGTATGATGGGAAAACCTTTATTTTTTTATTAGATATGATGTCAAATAGACATTAGAAAAACAGCTTTTGTGGTTCTTTTTATGTCACATTTAGTAGAAAACTTGGATTGTATTGAATATTATGTCAAATAAATATTAGAAGCACACATTATGTATGATTATTTATGTCACATTTAGTAGAAAACATGTTTTTTATTCAATATTATGTCAAATAAACATTAGAAACACACATCATGTATGATTATTTATCTTGCATTTAGTAGAAAACATGTATTTTATTAAATATTATGTCAAATAAAGATTGGAAACACACATCATGTATGATTATTTATGTCACCTTTAGTAGAAAACATGTATTTTATTAAATATGATGTCAAATAAAGATTACAAACACACACTATGTATGTTAATTGATCTTACATTTAGTAAAAACATGTATTTTGTTCAATATGATGTCAAATAAACATTACAAACACACATTTTGTGTTTTTACGTCATATTTAGTAGAAAACATGTATTTTATTAAATATGATGTCAAATAAATATTAGAAACACACACCATGCATGATTATTTCTCTTACATTTAGTAGAAAACATGTTTTTTTATTAAATATGATGTCAAATAAACATTACAAACACACACTATGTATGTTAATTGATCTTACATTTAGTAAAAACATGTATTTTATTAAATATGATGTCAAATAAATATTAGAAACACACATCATGTATGATTATTTATGTCACATTTAGTAGAAAACATGTTTTTTTGCTAAATATGATGTCAAATAAACATTACAAACACACCTTTTATGATTATTTATCTCACATTTAGTAGAAAACATGTATTGTATTCAATATGATGTCAAATAAACATTAAAAACACACTTTATGTGATTATTTGTGTCACATTTAGTAGAAAACATGTATTCTATTAAATATTATGTCAAATAAATATTACAAACACACATCATGTATGATTATTTATGTCACATTTAGTAGAAAACATGTATTTTGTTAAATATGATGTCAAATAAACATTAGAAACACACATCATGTATGATTATTTATCTTACATTTAGTAGAAAACATGTATTTTATTCAATATTATGTCAAATAAATATTGGAAACACACATGTATGATTATTTATGTCACATTTAGTAGAAAACATGTATTTTATTCAATATTATGTCAAATAAACATTAGAAACACACATCATGTATGATTATTCATCTCACCTTTAGTAGAAAACATGTATTTTATTAAATATAATGTCAAATAAATATTAAAAACACACATTTTGTGTTTTCTATGTCACATTTAGTAGAAAACATGTATTTTATTCAATATGATGTCAAATAAATATTAGAAACACACATCATGTATGATTATTCATCTCACCTTTAGTAGAAAACATGTATTTTATTAAATATTATGTCAAATAAACATTACAAACACACATTTTGTGTTTTCTATGTCACATTTAGTAGAAAACATGTATTTTATTCAATATGATGTCAAATAAATATTAGAAGCACACATCATGTATGATTATTTATGTCACATTTAGTAGAAAACATGTATTTTTATTCAATATGATGTCAAATAAACATTAGAAAAACACATTTTGAGTTTTTTATGTCACATTTAGTAGAAAACATGGATTTTATTCAATATGATGTCAAATAAATATTAGAAACAAACACATGTATAATTATTTATGTCACCTTTAGTAGAAAACATGTATTTTATTCAATATTATGTAAAATAAAGATTAGAAACACACACCATGTATGATTATTTATGTCACATTTAGTAGAAAACATGTTTTTTGCTAAATAAGATGTCAAATAAACATTAGAAAAAGACATTTTGTGTTTTTATGTCACATTTAGTAGAAAACATGTATTTTATTCAATATGATGTCAAATAAATATTAGAAGCACACACCATGTATGATAATTGATCTTACATTTAGTAGAAAACATGTATTTTATTCAATATTATGTCAAATAAATATTAGAAACACACATCATGTGTGATTATTTATGTCACATTTAGTAGAAAAAATGTATTTTTATTAAATATGATGTCAAATAAATATTAGAAAAACACATTTTGTGTTTTTTATGTCACATTTAGTAGAAAAAATGTATTTTTATTAAATATGATGTCAAATAAATATTAGAAAAACACATTTTGTGTTTTTTATGTCACATTTAGTGGAAAACATGTATTTTATTCAATATTATGTCAAATAAATATTAGAAAAACACATTTTGTGTTTTTTATGTCACATTTAGTGGAAAACATGTATTTTATTCAATATTATGTCAAATAAACATTAGAAACACACATCATGCATGATTATTTATGTCACATTTAGTAGAAAACCTTTATTTTTATTAAATATGATGTCAAATAAACATTAGAAAAACACATTTTGTGGTTCTTTTTATGTCACATTTAGTAGAAAACATGTATTTTGCTAAATATTATGTCAAATAAATATTAGAAGCACACACCATGCATGATTATTTATGTCACATTTAGTAGAAAACATGTATTTTATTCAATATTATGTCAAATAAACTTTAGAAACACACACCATGTATGATTATTTATGTCACATTTAGTAGAAAACCTTTATTTTTATTAAATATGATGTCAAATAAACATTAGAAAAACACATTTTGTGGTTCTTTTTATGTCACATTTAGTAGAAAACATGTATTTTGCTAAATATTATGTCAAATAAATATTAGAAGCACACATCATGTATGATTATTTATCTCACATTTAGTAGAAAACATGTTTTTTGCTAAATATGATGTCAATTAAACATTACAAACACACATCTTGTATGATTATTTATGTCACATTAAGTAGAAAACATGTATTTTATTCAATATTATGTCAAATAAATATTAGAAACACACATCATGTATGATTATTTATGTCACATTTAGTAGAAAACATGTATTTTATTCAATATTATGTCAAATAAACATTAGAAGCACACATCATGTATGATTATTTATCTTACATTTAGTAGAAAACATGTATTTTATTAAATATAATGTCAAATAGACATTAGAAAAACACATTTTGTGGTTCTTTTTATGTCACATTTAGTAGAAAACATGTATTTTGCTAAATATTATGTCAAATAAATATTAGAAGCACACATCATGTATGATTATTTATCTCACATTTAGTAGAAAACATGTTTTTTGCTAAATATGATGTCAATTAAACATTACAAACACACATCTTGTATGATTATTTATGTCACATTTAGTAGAAAACATGTTTTTTGCTAAATATGATGTCAATTAAACATTACAAACACACATCTTGTATGATTATTTATGTCACATTAAGTAGAAAACATGTATTTTATTCAATATTATGTCAAATAAATATTAGAAACACACATCATGTATGATTATTTATGTCACATTTAGTAGAAAACATGTATTTTATTCAATATTATGTCAAATAAACATTAGAAGCACACATCATGTATGATTATTTATCTTACATTTAGTAGAAAACATGTATTTTATTAAATATAATGTCAAATAAATATTAGAAACACACATCATGTATGATTATTTATGTCACATTTAGTAGAAAACATGTATTTTATTCAATATTATGTCAAATAAATATTAGAAACACACATCATGTATGATTATTTATGTCACATTTAGTAGAAAACATGTATTTTATTCAATATTATGTCAAATAAACATTAGAAGCACACATCATGTATGATTATTTATCTTACATTTAGTAGAAAACATGTTTTTTGCTAAATATGATGTCAATTAAACATTACAAACACACATCTTGTATGATTATTTATGTCACATTTAGTAGAAAACATGTTTTTTATTAAATATTATGTCAAATAAACGTTAGAAGCACACACTATGTATGATAATTTATCTTACATTTAGTAGAAAACATGTATTTTATTCAATATTATGTCAAATAAATATTAGAAACACACATCATGTATGATTATTTATGTCACATTTAGTAGAAAACATGTATTTTATTCAATATTATGTCAAATAAACATTAGAAGCACACATCATGTATGATTATTTATCTTACATTTAGTAGAAAACATGTATTTTATTAAATATAATGTCAAATAAATATTAAAAACACACATCATGTATGATTATTTATCTCACATTTAGTAGAAAACGGGTATTTTATTAAATATTATGTCAAATAAACATTAAAAACACACTTTATGTGATTATTTGTGTCACATTTAGTAGAAAACATGTATTCTATTAAAAATTATGTGAAATAAAAATGAGAAACACACCTTAAGTGATTATTTATGTCACATTTAGTAGAAAACATGTATTTTATTCAATATTATGTCAAATAAACATTAGAAGCACACATCATGTATGATTATTTATCTTACATTTAGTAGAAAACATGTATTTTATTCAATATGATGTCAATTAAACATTACAAACACACATCTTGTATGATTATTTATGTCACATTTAGTAGAAAACATGTATTTTATTCAATATTATGTCAAATAAATATTAGAAACACACATCATGTATGATTATTTATGTCACATTTAGTAGAAAACATGTATTTTATTCAATATTATGTCAAATAAACATTAGAAGCACACATCATGTATGATTATTTATCTTACATTTAGTAGAAAACATGTATTTTATTAAATATAATGTCAAATAAATATTAAAAACACACATCATGTATGATTATTTATCTCACATTTAGTAGAAAACGGGTATTTTATTAAATATAATGTCAAATAAACATTAAAAACACACTTTATGTGATTATTTGTGTCACATTTAGTAGAAAACATGTATTCTATTAAAAATTATGTGAAATAAAAATGAGAAACACACCTTAAGTGATTATTTATGCCACATTTAGTAGAAAACATGTATTATATTAAATATGATGTCATATAAACATTACAAACACACACCATGTATGATTATTTATGTCACATTTACAAACCCCGTTTCCATAAGAGTTGGGAAAGTGTGTTCGATGTAAATATAAACAGAATACAATGATTTGCAAATCCTTTTCAAGCCATATTCAGTTGAATATGCTACAAAGACAACATATTTCATGTTCAAACTCATTTAACTTTTTATTTTTGTTTGCAAATAATCCTTAACTTTACAAATCGACGCCAGCAACACGTGACAAAGTAGTTGGGAAAGGGCATGTTCACCAATGTCTTACATCACCTTTTCTTTTAACAACACGTCATTTTTACCGTGATACTATACTGATACAGTTTTTGATTCATCAGTACCGTGATACTATACTGATACAGTTTTTGATTCATCAGTACCGTGATACTATACTGATACAGTTTTTGATTCATCAGTACCGTGATACTATACTGATACAGTTTTTGATTCATCAGTACCGTGATACTATACTGATACAGTTTTTGATTCATCAGTACCGTGATACTATACTGATACAGTTTTTGATTCATCAGTACCGTGATACTATACTGATACAGTTTTTGATTCATCAGTACCGTGATACTAAACTGATACAGTTTTTGATTCATCAGTACCGTGATACTATACTGATACAGTTTTTGATTCATCAGTACCGTGATACTATACTGATACGTTTTTGATTCATCAGTACCGTGATACTATACTGATACAGTTTTTGATTCATCAGTACCGTGATACTATACTGATACAGTTTTTGATTCATCAGTACCGTGATACTATACTGATACAGTTTTTGATTCATCAGTACCGTGATACTATACTGATACAGTTTTTGATTCATCAGTACCGTGATACCATACTGATACAGTTTTTGATTCATCAGTACCGTGACACTATACTGATACAGTTTTTGATTCATCAGTACCGTGATACTATACTGATACAGTTTTTGATTCATCAGTACCGTGATACTATACTGATACAGTTTTTGATTCATCAGTACCGTGATACTATACTGATACAGTTTTTGATTCATCAGTACCGTGATACTATACTGATACAGTTTTTGATTCATCAGTACCGTGATACTATACTGATACAGTTTTTGATTCATCAGTACCGTGATGCTATACTGATACAGTTTTTGATTCATCAGTACCGTGATACTATACTGATACAGTTTTTGATTCATCAGTACCGTGATACTATACTGATACAGTTTTTGATTAATCAGTACCGTGATGCTATACTGATACAGTTTTTGATTCATCAGTACCGTGATACTATACTGATACCGTTTTTGATTCCTCAGTACCGTGATACTATACTGATACAGTTTTTGATTCATCAGTACCGTGATACTATACTGATACAGTTTTTGATTCATCAGTACCGCGATACTATACTGATACAGTTTTTGATTCATCAGTACCGCGATACTATACTGATACAGTTTTTGATTCATCAGTACCGTGATACTATACTGATACAGTTTTTGATTCATCAGTACCGTGATACTATACTGATACAGTTTTTGATTCATCAGTACCGTGATACTATACTGATACAGTTTTTGATTCATCAGTACCGTGATACTATACTGATACAGTTTTTGATTCATCAGTACCGTGATACTATACTGATACAGTTTTTGATTCATCAGTACCGTGATACTATACTGATACAGTTTTTGATTCATCAGTACCGTGATACTATACTGATACAGTTTTTGATTCATCAGTACCGTGATGCTATACTGATACAGTTTTTGATTCATCAGTACCGTGATACTATACTGATACAGTTTTTGATTCATCAGTACCGTGATACTAAACTGATACAGTTTTTGATTCATCAGTACCGCGATACTATACTGATACAGTTTTTGATTCATCAGTACCGCGATACTATACTGATACAGTTTTTGATTCATCAGTACCGCGATACTATACTGATACAGTTTTTGATTCATCAGTACCGTGATACTATACTGATACAGTTTTTGATTCATCAGTACCGTGATACTATACTGATACAGTTTTTGATTCATCAGTACCGTGATACTATACTGATACAGTTTTTGATTCATCAGTACCGTGATACTATACTGATACAGTTTTTGATTCATCAGTACCGTGATACTATACTGATACAGTTTTTGATTCATCAGTACCGTGATACTATACTGATACAGTTTTTGATTCATCAGTACCGTGATACTATACTGATACAGTTTTTGATTCATCAGTACCGTGATACTATACTGATACAGTTTTTGATTCATCAGTACCGTGATACTATACTGATACAGTTTTTGATTCATCAGTACCGTGATACTATACTGATACAGTTTTTGATTCATCAGTACCGTGATGCTATACTGATACAGTTTTTGATTCATCAGTACCGTGATACTATACTGATACAGTTTTTGATTCATCAGTACCGTGATACTATACTGATACAGTTTTTGATTCATCAGTACCGTGATGCTATACTGATACAGTTTTTGATTCATCAGTACCGTGATGCTATACTGATACAGTTTTTGATTCATCAGTACCGTGATACTATACTGATACAGTTTTTGATTCATCAGTACCGTGATACTATACTGATACAGTTTTTGATTCATCAGTACCGTGATACTATACTGATACAGTTTTTGATTCATCAGTACCGTGATACTAAACTGATACAGTTTTTGATTCATCAGTACCGTGATACTATACTGATACAGTTTTTGATTCATCAGTACCGTGATACTAAACTGATACAGTTTTTGATTCATCAGTACCGTGATACTATACTGATACAGTTTTTGATTCATCAGTACCGTGATACTATACTGATACAGTTTTTGATTCATCAGTACCGTGATACTATACTGATACAGTTTTTGATTCATCAGTACCGTGATGCTATACTGATACAGTTTTTGATTCATCAGTACCGTGGTACTAAACTGATACAGTTTTTGATTCATCAGTACCGTGATACTATACTGATACAGTTTTTGATTCATCAGTACCGTGATGCTATACTGATACAGTTTTTGATTCATCAGTACCGTGATACTATACTGATACAGTTTTTGATTCATCAGTACCGTGATACTATACTGATACAGTTTTTGATTCATCAGTACCGTGATACTATACTGATACAGTTTTTGATTCATCAGTACCGTGATACTATACTGATACAGTTTTTGATTCATCAGTACCGTGATACTAAACTGATACAGTTTTTGATTCATCAGTACCGTGATACTATACTGATACAGTTTTTGATTCATCAGTACCGTGATACTATACTGATACAGTTTTTGATTCATCAGTACCGTGATACTATACTGATACAGTTTTTGATTCATCAGTACCGTGATACTATACTGATACAGTTTTTGATTCATCAGTACCGTGATACTATACTGATACAGTTTTTGATTCATTAGTACCGCGATACTATACTGATACAGTTTTTGATTCATCAGTACCGTGATACTATACTGATACAGTTTTTGATTCATCGGTACCGTGATACTATACTGATACAGTTTTTGATTCATCAGTACCGTGATACTATACTGATACAGTTTTTGATTCATCAGTACCATGATACTATACTGATACAGTTTTTGATTCATCAGTACCGTGATACTATACTGATACAGTTTTTGATTCATCAGTACCGTGATACTATACTGATACAGTTTTTGATTCATCAGTACCGTGATACTATACTGATACAGTTTTTGATTCATCAGTACCGTGATAATATACTGATACAGTTTTTGATTCATTAGTACCGCGATACTATACTGATACAGTTTTTGATTCATCAGTACCGTGATACTATACTGATACAGTTTTTGATTCATCAGTACCGTGATACTATACTGATACAGTTTTTGATTCATCAGTACCGTGATGCTATACTGATACAGTTTTTGATTCATCAGTACCGTGATACTAAACTGATACAGTTTTTGATTCATCAGTACCGTGATACTATACTGATACAGTTTTTGATTCATCAGTACCGTGATACTATACTGATACAGTTTTTGATTCATCAGTACCGTGATACTATACTGATACAGTTTTTGATTCATCAGTACCGTGATAATATACTGATACAGTTTTTGATTCATTAGTACCGCGATACTATACTGATACAGTTTTTGATTCATCAGTACCGTGATACTATACTGATACAGTTTTTGATTCATCAGTACCGTGATACTATACTGATACAGTTTTTGATTCATCAGTACCGTGATGCTATACTGATACAGTTTTTGATTCATCAGTACCGTGATACTATACTGATACAGTTTTTGATTCATCAGTACCGTGATACTATACTGATACAGTTTTTGATTCATCAGTACCGCGATACTATACTGATACAGTTTTTGATTCATCAGTACCGTGATACTAAACTGATACAGTTTTTGATTCATCAGTACCGTGATACTATACTAGTACATAACTAATATAAATGTTTAT
Organism: Nerophis ophidion; assembly: GCF_033978795.1. Lineage (NCBI taxonomy): Eukaryota > Metazoa > Chordata > Actinopteri > Syngnathiformes > Syngnathidae > Nerophis > Nerophis ophidion. The sequence goes on from NC_084625.1 coordinate 3,326,648, forward strand.
AAAATCCAGAAATGTGTTGTGCGCCCCTACTGAGTGAAGGAAGCGTTCCATTGGAGACCCGGCCTTTGTTTAGGTTCGATTCCCGATGACGTCACAGACGTGTTGGCGGAGCCGAGGAGTAACTAAGTTTAGACGCAGAAGTCCCGAGCGGACTCTTCCGGGCCGAGGGCGTCTGGGGGCCAACACAAATGTTGCGGGCATGAAAGGTGGCGTCTGCCCTTTGACCCCTGGAATGCGTCTTCAAAAGAGGAGCAGGGTCCACTCTTTTTTTTTCCCGTCCCGCCTCACCGGGCGGCTTTTTTTGTTGTTTTGTTGTCCCGCGCCACGCCCCTCCCCCGCCTGACAAATGAAACGTCAGACAAACAACTTCTTCCCAGTCGGAGGACGGCGAGGAGCGGCCGCGGGAGTCCTGGAAAAGACGGCCCGCCATGGTCTCATTTCTTGTCCTACAACTGGGCCGATACGGCGGGAAACTGTATCACGATATCAGCGTTGTGTATCGGCCCCTATGGAGGTTTAGTGGCAGGAAATAAAGGCTATGAAACATTATTTTGCCTTCTTATTCTTATTTAACTATGGAAAGGATTAATTTACTATTTAGTAATTTTTTCAATATTATTTTTATATCGGTCGATATCGATAATTCATGTCAACACAAGCGTGGAAAACACACAAATGACACAATAAGCTCTTAAAATGAAGGTGCAAAAATAAGGTATGTGAGAAAATACAGCAAAGTGTAAAAATGAAAGAACTCACAAAGATTGTTTGACGCTAAGTACTCATTTAGCTGCTGGGCAGCAATTTTTCGGGGGTTTCTTTAGAGATAAAGGAGAGGTGCGACAGAGGCAGATATGGATGTATGTTTTGACACGACTAAGTGCAGTTTGACCATCATAATGATGTCATGGATAAAAGAGCGGGAGGAAAATATCAGCAGGAAATAAGGACAGTGTAACATTAATATGCCATTTTATTCTTATTTAAATTGTGATAGTTCATCTGGATTCTAAATGGATTCATAATATAAATAAGGAAATGTGTAATAATTGTAAGAAAATATTGCAAAGTTTGAAAATGAAAAAGTTTTACAAAGATTGTTTGACGCTAAGTATTCATTTAGCTGCTGGGCAGCAATGTTTTGGGGAGGATTTTCGAGATGAAGGGGAGGTGCAACACCAGTTGGTGAACAGAGGCAGATATGGATGTATGTTTTGACACGACTAAGTGCAGTTTGACCATCATAATGATGTCATGGACGTAGAAGCAGGAGGAATATAGCGACAGGAAATAACGACTGTGTAACATTAATTTGCCATTTTATTCTTATTTAAATTGTGATAATTCATCTGGATTCTGAATCGATTCATAATATAAATAAGGAAATGTGTAAGAAATGTAAGAAAATATTGCAAAGTGTGAAAATGAAAAAGTTCACAAAGATTGTTTGACGCTCAGTATTCATTTAGCTGCTGGGCATCAATTTTTCGGGGGTTTCTTTAGAGATAAAGGAGAGGTGCGACAGAGGCAGATATGGATGTATGATTTGACACGACTAAGTGCAGTTTCACTATCATAATGATGTCATGGACAAAGAAGCAGGAAGAATATAGCGACAGGAAATAATGACTGTGTAACATTATTTTGCCATTTTATTCTTATTTAAAGTTCGATGATTCATCTGGATTCTGAATCGATTCATAATATAAATAACGAAATGTGTAATACATTTAAGAAAATACCGCAAAGTGTGAAAATGAAAAAGTTCACAAAGATTAAGTATTCATTTAGCCTCTAGGCAGCAATTTTTTGGGGAGGATTTTCGAGATAAAGGGGAGGTGCGACACCACTTGGTGAACAGGGGCAGATATGGATGTATGTTTTGACACGACTAAGTGCAGTCTGACCATCATAATGATGTCATGGACGAAGGAGCAGGAGGAATATAGCGGCAGGAAATAACGACTGTGTAACAATAATTTGCCATTTTATTCCTATTTAAATTGCGATAATTCATCTGGATTCTGAATCAATTCATAATATAAATAACAAAATATGTAATAAATTTAAGAAAATACCGCAAAGTGTGAAAATGAGAAAGTTAACATAGATTAAGTATTAATTTAGCTGCTGGGCAGCAATTTTTGGGGGAGGATTTTCGAGATAAAGGGGAGGTGTGACACCAGTTGGTGAACAGGGGCAGATATGGATGTATGTTTTGACACGACTAAGTGCAGTTTGACCATCATAATGATGTCATGGACGTAGAAGCAGGAGGAATATAGCGGCAGGAAATAACGACTGTGTAACAATAATTTGCCATTTTATTCTTATTTAAAGTGCGATAATTGATCTGGATTCTGAATCGATTCATAATATAAATAACGAAATGTGTAATAAATTTAAGAAAATACCGCAAAGTGTGAAAATGAAAAAGTTCACCAAGATTAAGTATTCATTTAGCTGCTGGGCAGCAATTTTTTGGGGGAGGATTTTAGAGCTAAAGGGGAGGTGCGACACCAGTTGGTGAACAGAGGCAGATATGGATGTATGTTTTGACACGACTAAGTGCAGTTTCACCATCATAATGATGTCATGGACGAAGAAGCAGGAGGAATATAGCGGCAGGAAATAACGACTGTGTAACATTATTTTGCCATTTTATTCTTATTCAAAGTGCGATAATTCATCTGGATTCTAAATTGATTCATAATATAAATAACGAAATGTGTAATACATTTAAGAAAATACCGCAAAGTGTGAAAATGAAAAAGTTCACAAAGATTAAGTATTCATTTAGCTGCTGGGCAGCACTTTTTTTGGGAGGATTTTCGAGATAAAGGGGAGGTGCGACACCAGTTGGTGAACAGGGGCAGATATGGATGTATGTTTTGACACGACTAAGTGCAGTTTGACCATCATAATGATGTCATGGACGTAGAAGCAGGAGGAATATAGCGGCAGGAAATAACGACTGTGTAACAATAATTTGCCATTTTATTCCTATTTAAATTGCGATAATTCATCTGGATTCTGAATCAATTCATAATATAAATAACGAAATGTGTAATAAATTTAAGAAAATACCGCAAAGTGTGAAAATTAAAAAGTTCACCAAGATTAAGTATTCATTTAGCTGCTGGGCAGCACTTTTTTTGGGAGGATTTTCGAGATAAAGGGGAGGTGCGACAACAGTTGGTGAACAGAGGCAGATATGGATGTATGTTTTGACACGACTAAGTGCAGTTTGACCATCACAATGATGTCATGGACGAAGAAGCAGGAGGAATATAGCGGCAGGAAATAACGACTGTGTAACAATAATTTGCCATTTTATTCCTATTTAAATTGCGATAATTCATCTGGATTCTGAATCGATTCATAATATAAATAAGGAAATGTGTAAGAAATGTAAGAAAATAATGCAAAGTGTGAAAATGAAAAAGTTTCACAAAGATTGTTTGACGCTAAGTACTCATTTAGCTGCTGGGCAGCAATTTTTGGGGGGAGGATTTTAGAGCTAAAGGGGAGGTGCGACACCAGTTGGTGAACAGAGGCAGATATGGATGTATGTTTTGACACGACTAAGTGCAGTTTCACCATCATAATGATGTCACGGAGGAAGAAGCAGGAGGAATATAGTGGCAGGAAATAACGACTGTGTAACATTATTTTGCCATTTTATTCTTATTTAAAGTGCGATAATTGATCTGGATTCTGAATGGATTCATAATATAAATAAGGAAATGTGTAAGAAATGTAAGAAAATAATGCAAAGTGTGAAAATGAAAAAGTTCACATAGATTAAGTATTCATTTAGCTGCTGGGCAGCACTTTTTTGGGGAGGATTTTCGAGGTAAAGGGGAGGTGCGACACCAGTTGGTGAACAGAGGCAAATATGGATGTATGTTTTGACACGACTAAGTGCAGTTTCACCATCATAATGATGTCATGGACGAAGAACCAGGAGGAATATAGCGACAGGAAATAACGACTGTGTAACATTATTTTGCCATTTTATTCTTATTTAAAGTGCGATAATTAATCTGGATTCTGAATCGATTCATAATATAAATAACAAAATAAATACCGCAAAGTGTGAAAATGAAAAAGTTCACAAAGATTAAGTATTCATTTAGCTGCTGGGCAGCAATTTTTTGGGGAGGATTTTCGAGATAAAGGGGAGGTGCGACAACAGTTGGTGAACAGAGGCAGATATGGATGTATGTTTTGACACGACTAAAAGCAGTTTCACCATCATAATGATGTCATGGACAAAGAAGCAGGAGGAATATAGCGGCAGGAAATAACGACTGTGTAACAATAATTTGCCATTTTATTCCTATTTAAATTGCGATAATTCATCTGGATTCTGAATCGATTCATAATATAAATAAGGAAATGTGTAAGAAATGTAAGAAAATAATGCAAAGTGTGAAAATGAAAAAGTTCACATAGATTAAGTATTCATTTAGCTGCTGGGCAGCACTTTTTTGGGGAGGATTTTCGAGATAAAGGGGAGGTGCAACACCAGTTGGTGAACAGGGGCAGATATGGATGTATGTTTTGACATGACTAAATGCAGTCCGACCATCATAATGATGTCATGGACGTAGAAGCAGGAGGAATATAGCGACAGGAAATAACGACTGTGTAACATTCTTTTGCCATTTTATTCTTATTTAAAGTGTGATAATTCATCTGGATTCTGAATCGATTCATAATATAAATAACGAAATGTGTAATAAATTTAAGAAAATACCGCAAAGTGTGAAAATGAAAAAGTTCACCAAGATTAAGTATTCATTTAGCTGCTGGGCAGCACTTTTTGGGGGAGGATTTTTGAGATAAAGGGGAGGTGCGACACCAGTTGGTGAACAGGGGCAGATATGGATGTATGTTTTGACACGACTAAGTGCAGTTTGACCATCATAATGATGTCATGGAGGAATATAGCGACAGGAAATAACGACCGTGTAACATTATTTTGCCATTTTATTCTTATTTAAAGTGCGATAATTCATCTGGATTCTGAATGGATTCATAATATAAATAAGGAAATGTGTAATAAATTTAAGAAAATACCCCAAAGTGTGAAAATGAAAAAGTTCACAAAGATTAAGTATTCATTTAGCCTCTGGGCAGCATTTTTTTGGGGAGGATTTTCAAGATAAAGGGGAGGTGCGACAACAGTTGGTGAACAGAGGCAGATATGGATGTATGTTTTGACATGACTAAGTGCAGTTTCACCATCATAATGATGTCATGGACGAAGAAGCAGGAGGAATATAGCGGCAGGAAATAATGACTGTGTAACATTATTTTGCCATTTTATTCTTATTTAAAGTGCGATAATTCATCTGGATTCTGAATCGATTCATAATATAAATAAGGAAATGTGTAATACATTTTAGAAAATACCGCAAAGTTTGAAAATGAAAAAGTTCACATAGATTAAGTATTCATTTAGCTGCTGGGTAGCAATTTTTGGGGGAGGATTTTCGAGATATTCTTATTCAGATTATTCTTATTCAAAGTGCGATAATTCATCTGGATTCTGAATCGATTCATAATATAAATAACGAAATGTGTAATAAATTTAAGAAAATACCGCAAAGTGTGAAAATGAGAAAGTTCACAAAGATTAAGTACTCATTTAGCTGCTGGGTAGCAATTTTTTGGGAGGATTTTAGAGATAAAGGGGAGGTGCGACACCAGTTGGTGAACAGGGGCAGATATGGATGTATGTTTTGACATGACTAAGTGCAGTCCGACCATCATAATGATGTCATGGACGTAGAAGCAGGAGGAATATAGTGGCAGGAAATAACGACTGTGTAACAATAATTTGCCATTTTATTCCTATTTAAATTGCGATAATTCATCTGGATTCTGAATCGATTCATAATATAAATAAGGAAATGTGTAAGAAATGTAAGAAAATAATGCAAAGTGTGAAAATGAAAAAGTTCACATAGATTAAGTATTCATTTAGCTGCTGTGCAGCAATTTTTGGGGGAGGATTTTCGAGATAAAGGGGAGGTGCGACACCAGTTGGTGAACAGGGGCAGATATGGATGTATGTTTTGACATGACTAAGTGCAGTTTCACCATCATAATGATGTCATGGACGACAGTCAGTCCTGATGTGTCACTTTGCGTCTCGCCCGCCCGGCCAAACGTGTCTCCACGTCTTCACTCCACGGCGAGTTAGCGGCCGAGTCAAGCGCGACAACACTTCCGCTCGCTTCACCTCTTTCACTCTTTGGAGCTTTTGTGCCCCCCCCCCCTTTCAGACGAGGAATGCTGGGAGGCTGGACAGCGGAACGTCCCTCTCTCTCTCTTTCTGTGGGGGTCTTGGGGGGGGCGGATGCGCTCGGTCTGCCGGCTTCTAAAGGGGGCCGGCCAGCTGTCTGGGCCCCAACAAAGGGACCAGTCTCCTGTTAGGCCGTGTTGACTTAAGCCGTGTTTCCACGCCGCCCGGCGAGCGCTACCTGCGCCCGAGTGAGACGTCAACACAGCTAGCGCCTCAGCCTCAGCCTCGGCCGCCAGACCGCTAAAAAGGACGAGGCAGCTTTGGCAAAGTTTTGTCAAAGCTCGGGAGCGATTGTCGTCCATCTTTTCCACCCCCCCCCCCATCTCGGGAGGACTCTTTGATCCCTTTCACTTTGCCCCCCCCCCCCCCCCGCCCTCATTTTCTTCCCCCGCCATGCTGGAGGATTCTTGTTGGGTTTTCCATAGAAACATGTCTTTTCCACGGGGATATTGATGTTGCCGTGCCGGCGGGGGTTATGATATGGTGGATCACCATCACAGACTCACACAATGCCGCCATTCACGCTTGGGGAGGTGTGTGCGTGGTGGCGGTGGAGGGGGGGGGATGGTGGTGGTGGGGGGGGGGGGGGTGTCTGTGGCTCCTCATCCTCGTGTCTTCTATGAATACAAATATTTATGGAGCCTCGCAGTCACTTTGCCAGACTTTCTTCCCTTTGACACCACCGTCCTGCAGACACCAAACACTTGGGGGGGGGGGGGGCGGGGGGGTCGGGGCAGCAAAAAAATGGATTTTCACTATTTTTGTTGTGCAGTAATTGTTGAAATATTAATCATATATCAGTCCATGTAAAGTTAGAGTTAAAGCACACACACACACACACTAATATTCTCTGCATTTGACCCACCGCCCTTGACTACCCCCCCCTGGGAGGTGAGGGGAGCAGTGAGCAGAAGCGGTGGCCACGCCCGGGAGTCATTTTCGCTGATTTAACCCCCAAAATTCCAACCTTTGATGCTGAGTGGTGTCTATAATTATTGATATTTGTTATGACTAGTGTGGAGAAGAAGGAGCAGGAGGAAAATAGTGGCAGGAAATTACGACTGTGTAACATTAATTTGTTATGTTATTCTTATTTAAATTGCGATAATACATCTGGATTCTCGATTCGTAATATAAAAAAGTTTGTGTGTATATATATATATATATACATATATATATATATACATATATACATATATATATACATATATACATATATATATATATATCAACCGCTTATTCCCTGTGGAGTCGGAAGGGCACTGACGCCTATCTCAGCTACAATCGGGCGGAAGGCAGCTATATATATAAATATATATACATACATATATATATATATATATATATATATATATATATATATATATATATATATATATATATATATATATATATAATCATTGATATTTGTTATGACCAGTGTGGAAAATAAGGAGAAGAAGGAAAATAGTGGCAGGAAATTACGACCGTGTAACATTTTTTTGCCATTTTATTCTTATTTAAATTGCAATAATTCATCTGGATTCTGAATCGATTCATAATATACAAAAATGTATGTATGTATATATATATTTTTTTTTTTTTAAATTTATTTTATTTTTGTATTTGTATTTATGTATTTAAATATATGTGTGTACATACTGTATATAATTAATTCTTATTGAATATATATATATATATACATACATATTTATTTATAAACGTGTGTGTATATATATAATTAATTATTTTGGAAAAAAATATATGTACATATACATACATAAATATGTATATACGTACACACACACACACACACACACACACATATACATGCCACCAACCTGAGGGTCAATTCCCACCGACTATCCACCTCGTCACGTCCGTTGTGTCCTTGAGCAAGACACTTCACCCTTGCTCCTGATGGGTGCTGGTTAGCGCCTTGCATGGCAGCTCCCTCCATCAGTGTGTGAATGTGTGTGTGAATGTGGAAGTAGTGTCAAAGCGCTTTGAGTACCTTGAAGGTAGAAAAGTGCAATCAATTTCATATATATATATATATATATATATATATATATATATATATATATATGTGTGTGTGTGTGTGTCATACCTATGTTCTTCTTTAGTCAGGTGTATAAAAGTGTTGCCATGGTGACAAAGGTCTACACAAATATCAATCAAGATTGTGGGGCAAAGGTCAAATATGTCTTCTTTTTCTTATTTCCGTTTTTTTTTTAACTTCTTATTACTTTTTTTTCTTTTTCATCTTATTCTGCTTTTTCCTTCATTTCTTCTCTTTCTTCTTCCTTTTTCTTATTTTATTCATCTTGTCCCTCTTCTATTTGTTCTTGTCTTTTCGCTCTTCTTGTCGTTCCTTCTCCTTTTTTCCCCCTCACACTTCTTTTTCTTCTTCATTCGTTTCTTCTTTCCCTCCTCTTCCCTTCTGCGTCATTTTCATCTTCGTGTCTTCAACTTTTCCTTTCTTTTTCATGTACTTGTTTCCTTCCGTTGGTTCATTCTTCCTTTCCTTTCCCTTCATCCGCCCCTCCCTCACTTCCTGTGTCAAAGAGCCAGTCAAATAAAAGCAGCAATAATAGCAATAACGATGTAAAAAAAAAAAAAAAAAAAGCTTGTTTTTGGGCACTGATGATTATTGCGCGTGCAAATAAGTAGTGTTAATTGCACTGCAGGTATAACGAGCAGGTCTGCCCCCCCCCTGTATTGACTTCTTTAATGAGCGGCAGGTAAAAGCTGCTTCCTGCTCTCTCTCTGCGTGCGGAAACTATTGATTTGCAGCATAAACTTCATTATGGCCAGGAAAAGCTTTAAGGAGCCAGCATTCAGCACACACACACTCACACACACACACACACACACACACACACACACACACACACACACACACACACACTAAGACCTCATGTCAAATTAAAACGTCTCAGAAATACTGCGGTGCAAAGATTCAATTTGTTATTTTTTATTCCACATCATTTATCAAATCTCATTTTGGACCAAAACTAATATTCTTTGGACACATTTTCAATTTTACGTTCTAAAAAATGTCTTTTATGTTAAGCAACGTCGAGAAAAGTCAGATTTTACGTTTTAAAAATGTGTCTTTAATCTATAGCAACGTCAAGAAAAGTTGGAGTTTACATTTAAAATGTGTTTTATGTATAGCAAAGTCAAGGAAAGTCAAATTTTAAGATTGAAAAATGTCTTTAATGTAAAGCAATGTCAAGAAAATTTAGATTTTACGTTTCAAAATGTATTTTATGTTTAGCAACGTCAAGAAAAGTTAGACTTTACATTTAAAATGTGTTTTATGTATAGCAATATCGAGAAAAGTCCGATTTTACGTTTTAAAAATGTTTTTAATATATTGCAATGTCAAGAAAAGTCAGATTTTACATTTAAAATGTATTTTATGTTTAGAAACATCAAGAAAAGTCAGAGTTTACATTTAAAATGTGTTTTATGTATAGCAATATCGAGAAAAGTCAGATTTTACGTTTGAAAAATGTCTTTAATATATCGCAATGTCAAGAAAAGTCAGAGTTTAGGTTTTAAAAATGTCTTTGATGTATCGTAACGTCAAGAAAAGTCAGATTTTACGTTTTTAAAAATGTCTTTAATATATCTCAATGTCAAGAAAAGTCAGAGTTTACGTTTTAAAAATGTATTTTATGTGAAGCAATTTCAAGAAAATTTAGATTTTACGTTTCAAAATGTATTTTATGTTTAGCAACGTCAAGAAAAGTCCGAGTTTACATTTAAAATGTGTTTTATGTATAGCAATATCGAGAAAGGTCAGATTTTACGTTTTAAAAATGTTTTTAATATATCGCAATGTCAAGAAAAGTCAGATTTTACATTTCAAAATGTATTTTATGTTTAGCAACGTCAAGAAAAGTTGGAGTTTACATTTAAAATGTGATTTATGGATAGCAAAGTCAAGAAAAGTCAAATTTTAAGATTTAAAAATGTCTTTAATGTAAAGCAATGTCAAGAAAATTTAGATTTTACGTTTAAAATGTGTTTTATGTATAACAATATCGAGAAAAGTCAGATTTTACGTTTTAAAAATGTTTTTAATATATCGCAATGTCAAGAAAAGTCAGATTTTACATTTCAAAATGTATTTTATGTTTAGAAACGTCAAGAAAAGTCAGAGTTTACATTTAAAATGTGTTTTATGGATAGCAAAGTTAAGAAAAGTCCGATTTTAAGTTTTAAAAATGTCTTTAATGTAAAGCAATGTCAAGAAAAGTCAGATTTTACATTTTAAAAATGTGTCTTTAATCTATAGCAACGTCATGAAAAGTTGGAGTTTACATTTAAAATGTGTTTTATGGATAGCAAAGTCAAGGAAAGTCAAATTTTAAGATTTAAAAATGTCTTTAATGTAAAGCAATGTCAAGAAAATTTAGATTTTACGTTTAAAATGTGTTTTATGTATAGCAATATCGAGAAAAGTCAGATTTTACGTTTTAAAAATGTTTTTAATATATCGCAATGTCAAGAAAAGTCAGATTTTACATTTCAAAATGTATTTTATGTTTAGAAACGTCAAGAAAAGTCAGATTTTACGTTTTAAAAATGTCTTTAATGTAAAGCAATGTCAAGAAAATTTAGATTTTACGTTTAAAATGTGTTTTATGTATAGCAATATCGAGAAAAGTCAGATTTTACGTTTTAAAAATGTTTTTAATATATCGCAATGTCAAGAAAAGTCAGATTTTACATTTCAAAATGTATTTTATGTTTAGAAACGTCAAGAAAAGTCTGAGTTTACATTTGAAATGTGTTTTATGTATAGCAATATCGAGAAAAGTCAGATTTTACGTTTTAAAAATGTTTTTAATATATCGCAATGTCAAGAAAAGTCAGATTTTACGTTTTAAAAATGTCTTTAATGTAAAGCAATGTCAAGAAAATTTATATTTTACGTTTCAAAATGTATTTTATGTTTAGCAACGTCAAGAAAAGTCAGAGTTTACATTTAAAATGTCTTTTATGTATGCAATATCGAGAAAAGTCAGATTTTAAGTTTTAAAAATGTTTTTAATATATCGCAATGTCAAGAAAAGTCAGATTTTACGTTTGAAAAATGTCTTTAATATATCGCAATGTCAAGAAAAGTCAGAGTTTACGTTTTAAAAATGTCTTTGATGTATCGTAACGTCAAGAAAAGTCAGATTTTACGTTTTTAAAAATTTCTTTAATATATCTCAATGTCAAGAAAAGTCAGAGTTTACGTTTCGAAATGTATTTTATGTTTAGCGACGTCAAGAAAAGTCAGAGTTTACATTTAAAATGTGTTTTATGTATTGCAATATCGAGAAAAGTCAGATTTTACGTTTTAAAAATGTTTTTAATATATCGCAATGTCAAGAAAAGTCAGATTTTACATTTCAAAATGTATTTTATGTTTAGAAACGTCAAAAAAAGTCAGAGTTTAAATTTAAAATGTGTTTTATGTATAGCAATATCGAGAAAAGTCAGATTTTACGTTTTAAAAATGTCTTTAATATATCGCAATGTCAAGAAAAGTCAGATTTTACATTTCAAAATGTCTTTAATGTACAGCAATGTCCAGAAAATTTAGATTTTACGTTTCAAAATGTATTTTATGTTTAGCAACGTCAAGAAAAGTCAGAGTTTACATTTAAAATGTGTTTTATGTATAGCAATATCAAGAAAAGTCAGATTTTACGTTTTAAAAATGTCTTTAATATATCGCAATGTCAAGAAAAGTCAGATTTTACATTTCAAAATGTATTTTATGTATCGCAATGTCAAGAAAAGTCAGATTTTATGTTTTAAAAATGTATTTTATTTGAAGCAATTTCAAGAAAATTTAGATTTTACGTTTCAAAATGTATTTTATGTTTAGCAACGTCAAGAAAAGTCCGAGTTTACATTTAAAATGTGTTTTATGTATAGCAATATCGAGAAAAGTCAGTTATTACGTTTTAAAAATGTCTTTAATATATCGCAATGTCAAGAAAAGTCAGATTTTACATTTCAAAATGTATTTTATGTATCGCAATGTCAAGAAAAGTCAGATTTTACGTTTTAAAAATGTCTTTAATATATCGCAATGTCAAGAAAAGTCAGATTTTACATTTCAAAATGTCTTTAATACATCTCAATGTCAAGAAAAGTCAGAGTTTACGTTTTAAAAATGTATTTTTTGTGAAGCAATGTCAAGAAAATTTCGATTTTACGTTTCGAAATGTATTTTATGTTTAGCAACGTCAAGAAAAGTCAGAGTTTACATTTAAAATGTGTTTTATGTATAGCAATATCAAGAAAAGTCAGATTTTACGTTTTAAAAATGTTTTTAATACATCGCAATGTCAAGAAAAGTCAGAGTTTACGTTTTAAAAATGTCTTTAATATATCCCAATGTCAAAAAAAGTCAGTTTATGTTTTAAAAATGTATTTTATGTGAAGCAATGTCAAGAAAATTTCGATTTTACGTTTCGAAATGTATTTTATGTTAGCAACGTGAAGAAAAGTCAGAGTTTACATTTAAAATGTGTTTTATGTATAGCAATATCGAGAAAATTCAGATTTTACGTTTTAAAAATGTTTTTAATATATCGCAATGTCAAGAAAAGTCAGATTTTACGTTTTAAAAATGTCTTTGATGTATCCTAACGTCAAGAAAAGTCAGATTTTACGTTTTGAAAATGTATTTTATGTGAAACAATGTCAAGAAAATTTAGATTTTACGTTTCAAAATGTATTTTATGTTTAGCAACGTCAAGTAAAGTCAGAGTTTGTATTTAAAATGTGTTTTATGTATAGCAATATTGAGAAAAGTCAGATTTTAAGTTTTAAAAATGTCTTTAATGTAAAGCAACGTCAAGAAAAGTCAGAGATTACATTTAAAAAAAATATTTCATCAAGAAATGTCAGATTTTGCATTTTAAAAATGTATTTTATGTATAGCAATATCAATAAAAGTCACATTTTACATTATAAAAATGTCTTTAATGTTTCGAAACATCAACAATAGTCAGATTTTACGTTTTAAAATTGTATTTTATGTACAGCAACGTCAAGAAAAGTCCGATTTTATATTTTAAAATATATTTTATGTTTAGCAACGTTAAAAGTCAGATTTTACGTTTTAAAAATTTATTTTTTCAAGTAAAGTCAGATTTTGCATTTTAAAAATGGGTTTTATGTAAAGCAACATCAAGAAAAGTCAGATTTTACGTTTTAAAAATGTATTTTATGTAAAGCAATGTCAAGAAAAGTCGGATTGTACGTTTTAAAATGTGTTTTATGTTTAGCAACGTCAAAAAAAGTCAGATTTAATGTTTTAAAAATGTATTTTATGTAAAGCAACGTCAAGAAAAGTCAGTTTACATTTAAAATGTATTTTATGTATAGCAATATCAATAGAAGTCACATTTTACGTTATAAAAATGTCTTTAATGTTTCGAAACATCAACAATAGTCAGATTTTACGTTTTAAAATTGTATTTTATGTACAGCAACATCAAGAAAAGTCCGATTTTATATTTTAAAATATATTTTATGTATAGCAACGTTAAAAGTCAGATTTTACGTTTTAAAAATTTGTTTTATCAAGTAAAGTCAGATTCTGCATTTGAAAAATGGGTTTTATGTATAGCAATGTCAAGAAAAGTCAGATTTTACGTTTTAAAAATGTATTTTATGTAAAGCAATGTCAAGAAAATTCGGATTGTACGTTTTAAAATGGGTTTTATGTTTAGCAACGTCAAGAAAAGTCAGATTTAATGTTTTGAAAATGTATTTTATGTAAAGCAACGTCAAGAAAAGTCAGTTTACATTTAAAATGTATTTTATGTATAGCAATATCAATAGAAGTCACATTTTACGTTGTAAAAATGTCTTTAATGTTTCGAAACATCAACAATAGTCAGATTTTACGTTTTAAAATTGTATTTTCTGTACAGCAACGTCAAGAAAAGTCCGATTTTATATTTTAAAATATATTTTATGCATAGCAACGTTAAAAGTCAGATTTTACGTTTTAAAAAATTATTTTATCAAGTAAAGTCAGATTCTGCATTTTAAAAATGGGTTTTATGTATAGCAATGTCAAGAAAAGTCGGATTTTGCATTTTAAAAATGGGTTTTATGTAAAGCAACATCAAGAAAAGTCAGATTTTACGTTTTAAAAATGTATTTTATGTAAAGCAATGTCAAGAAAATTCGGATTGTACGTTTTAAAATGTGTTTTATGTTTAGCAACGTCAAGAAAAGTCAGATTTAATGTTTTAAAAATGTATTTTATGTAAAGCAACGTCAAGAAATGTCAGTTTACATTTAAAATGTATTTTATGTATAGCAATATCAATAGAAGTCACATTTTACGTTATAAAAATGTCTTTAATGTTTCGAAACATCAACAATAGTCAGATTTTACGTTTTAAGATGTTATTTTATGTACAGCAACGTCAAGAAAAGTCTGATTTTACATTTCAAAATATATTTTATGTATGGCAACGTTAAAAGTCAGATTTTACGTTTTAAAAATTTATTTTATCAAGTAAAGTCGGATTTTGCATTTTAAAAATGGGTTTTATGTAAAGCAACATCAAGAAAAGTCAGATTTTACGTTTTAAAAATGTATTTTATGTAAAGCAATGTCAAGAAAAGTCAGTTTACATTTAAAATGTATTTTATGTATAGTAATATCAATAAAAGTCACATTTTACGTTTTAATTTTTTTTTTAATATATCGCAATGTCAAGAAAAGTCAGATTTTACATTTCAAAATGTATTTTATGTAACACAATGTCAAGAAAAGTCAGAGTTTGCGTTTTAAAAATGTTTTTAATATATCGCAATGTCAAGAAAAGTCAGATTTTACGTTTTAAAAATGTTTTTAATATATCGCAATGTCAAGAAAAGTCAGATTTTATTTTTTAAAAATGTATTTTATGTGAAGCAATTTCAAGAAAATTTAGATTTTACGTTTCAAAATGTATTTTATGTTTAGCAACGTCAAGAAAAGTTAGACTTTACATTTAAAATGTGTTTTATGGATAGCAAAGTCAAGGAAAGTCAGATTTTAAGTTTTAAAAATGTCTTTAATGTAAAGCAATGTCAAGAAAAGTCAGTTTACATTTAAAAAAATATTTCATCAAGAAATGTCAGATTTTGCATTTTAAAAATGTATTTTATGTATAGTAATATCAATAAAAGTCACATTTTATATTATAAAAATTGTCTTTAATGTTTCAAAACATCAACAATAGTCAGATTTTACATTTTAAAATTTTATTTTATGTACAGCAACGTCAACAAAAGTCAGATTTTACATTTCAAAATATGTTTTATGTATAGGAACGTTAAAAGTCAGATTTTACGTTTTAAAAATGTATTTTATCAAGTATAGTCGGATTTTGCATTTTAAAAATGGGTTTTATGTATAGCAATGTCAAGAAAAGTCAGATTTTACATTTTAAAAATGTATTATACTGCAGTGCAAAGATTTATTTTAATATTTTTTATTTCACATCATTTATTAAACCATATTTTGGACCAAAACAAATATTATTTTGACACATTTTCTATATCAAAAAGAAATATATATATATTTTTCAAGAACAATAAAATCAATATATTGTCTAATAATAATACTAATACTATTGATTATTGCATGCACATTTATAACAAAGACATTTTACAAAATAAAAAACAAATATTGATTACATTTTCAGGCACTTTCAGTGTGAAAAATAACAACAAATTGTTGTTTTTTTCCAATAACAATGCAGGATTATTACTGTCACATTTATTAATTTATCATTTACTTGTTTAAATTTTTTTTTAAATCTTAATAAATATAAAATCAAATTAAATAATAATATAAAATTTATATTTATATATTTTTTTAAATTACATGTTATTTGTAACTTTGCAGTTCTAAGCGATTCACGAACCCTAACAGGAATTTAAAACTAACTTTTGTACTTTCAAAAGATGATATTTTACAAAACATTTTCTAGAATATTCCTGTAACAGTTTTTCATCAGTAAAAAATGCATTATTACTGATAATAATTATGATTATTTGTGGTAAAGTTACAGTGCATTTTATTTTGAAGGGTTTTCCACATCATTGGAAGCTCAAATCAAATGTTCCAGATTTATGATTAAGAGAATAAAAATATTAATATCCTTATGTTTATTTATACGAGGGGGGGCATATTTAATAGGCAGTGACCCCCCACTGGGGGAGAGAGGGGGGGGGTCGTCCATATGATTTGTGCCACTCTTTTCTCTGTAAGTGGACTTTATGACAATGACGTCATGTCACCGTGATTGACGGGTCATAAACGCGCCATGCTGTGGGAGGGGGGGGGGGGGGGGGGGTGTATAATATGACAACCCCGACACGCTTTGTCAAATAAACACTTTTTTATGACAAAGAAGTCACACAAATGTACGTTTACTTCCATTCCAGTTCTTTGAAGGCTCGTAAAATCAAAACCGGAGCAGTTAGAAAAACTATTTCGTCAACTTTTAATCAGAAGGGTTCAATCTCTCTCCTGTGCGAGTTTGAAGCCGACACGACAAACGCGCTCAGAGGAGATAATGTTTGAAAAAAGGTGACCTTTTTTTACAAAACGTTTGTTTTGAACGGGTAATTGCCAACTCCCTGGTTATTTTGCAGAAGGATGGTAATGTATGAAATGTAGGTCTAAGTGAGACCTACATCGAGGTTTTTGTTTCATGTCTCTATGACATTTCTAATGGAAGTTACAAGCAGTTTTGTCTGGGTTTTTTCCTAGGGGGCGCTAGAGCGCAATTTTGAGGTTTTTTTTTAATTTTTTTTATTAGATCGCAATTTTCACCAGTCCTGATGTATGTGTCCAGTTTGGTGAGTTTTGAAGCATTTTAAGGGGGTCAAATTACAGCTCAAAGAGGCAAAAATTACATTTTTTTAGGAAACTTTTGTTTTGAAGGGGTTTTTGCCAACTTCCTGTCGATTTTTGCTCAAAAATGACCAACATACAGGTTTTTGTTTCATGTCTCTACGACATTCCTAACGGAAGTTACAAGCGGTTTTGTCTGTGTTTTTTCCTAGGGGGCGCTAGAGCGCAATTTTGAGTTTTGTTTTTTTGATAAAATAGAAATGTTCACCAGTCCTGATGTGTGTGTCAAATTTGGTGAGATTTGAAGCATTTTAAGGGGGTCAAATTGCAGCTCAAAGAGGCAAAAATGACATTTTTTAGGAAACTTTTGTTTTGAAGGGGTTTTTGCCGACTTCATGTTGATTTTTGCTGAAGGAGGTCAGTGTATGAAATGTAGGTCTAAGTGAGACCTACATGGAGTTTTTTGTTTAATGTCTCCATGACATTTCTAATTGAAGTTACAAGCAGTTTTGTTTGTGTTTTCTTCCTAGGGGGCGCTAGAGCGCAATTTTTAAGTTTTGTTTTTTTGATTAAATATAAATTTTCGCCAGTCCTGATGTGTTTGTCAAATTTGGTGAGTTTTGAAGCATTTTAAGGGGGTCAAATTACAACTCCAAGAGGCAAAAATGACATTTTTTAGGAAACTTTTGTTTTGAAGAGTTTTTTTTCCAACTTTCTGTTGATTTTTGCTGAAGGAGGTTAGTGTATGAAATCTAGGTCTAAGTGAGACCTACATGGAGTTTTTTGTTTCATGTCTTTACAACATTCCTAATGGAAGTTACAAGCAGTTTTGTCTGTATTTTTTCCTAGGGGGCGCTAGAGCGCAATTTTGAGTTTTGGTTTTTTTTTTTTTTTTTTATTAAATGCCAAATTTTGTCAGCCCTGATGTGTGTGTCAAATTTGTTGAGTTTTGAAGCATGTGAAGGGGGTCAAATTACAGCTCAAAGAGGCGGCGGTATAATAATAATACAACCTTAGAAATACAATGGGGTCCCTAACAAGAGCGTAGCAAAATATAGCAAACGAGTGTCAACATTTTTGCAATATTGCAAAGTAAACAAAAGAACATTTTGGACGCTTGTTCACACAGTCGCTGTCCTGCTGATGCAGCAATAATCCTAATAATAGTTAATAGCGCGTATTAAAAGATGCGTCTTCATTAGCGCCAACATTTCATTTGCCGTGCAATTGATGTCTTTGGCAAGTACTAGGGGGGGGGGTTAAAGGGGGAGGGGCTGGGGGGATAATGTCTTTTTCCGGCGGGTGGTGCTGAAATGACCCCAAAAGTTGCGTGTGGTGTATGCATGGAAATGTTACAGCGCACGTGTGCTGTGGGAAATGTTGCACATAAAGCAGCGGTTGATGCTAATATGTTGATGGCTGCTGTTATATCTTCACTTTCTTCTGGAAGCTTCTGCGGCTGGCGAGTCAAACACCTAAAGACTTCCTGCACGGCGCCTAAATTAAAGTGCATTTTTCTGCACGCTTTTGTTGGCAAACATTAGACGTGCATGAGTTGCAAACAGGGGAGAAGTTAAAAAAGTAATGGGCAGTGTAAAAAAAATAAAAAAAATACATTTTAAGAATTTATTTTATGTTTAGCAATGTAAAGAAAAGTCAGATTTTACATTTAAAAAAAATGTCTTATCAAGAAAAGTCAGATTTTGCATTTTAAAAATGTCTTTTATGTATAGCAATGTCAAGAAAAGTAAGATTTTATGTTTTAAAAATGGGTTTTATGTAGCAATGTCAAGAAAAGTCAGATTTTACATTTAAGAAATATGTCCTATCAAGAAAAGTCAGATTTTGCATTTTAAAAATGTCTTTTATGTATAGCAATGTCAAGAAAAGTACGATTTTACGTTTTAAAAATGGGTTTTATGAATAGCAAGGTCAAGAAAAGTCAGATTTAAAATTTTTAAAATGTTTTTAATGTATAGAAATATTAAGAAAAGTCAGATTTTGCATTTTAAAAATGTCTTTCATATAAAGCATTGTCAAGAAAAGTCAGATTTTACATTTTTAAAAATGTAATTTATGTATAACTACTTCAATAAATCCCTAACCCCAACTCTTTAAAACATGTCTTTAATGTATAACAACCTCAAGAAAAGTCAAAACTTATATTTAAAATGTATTTTATGTATAGCAATATCAAGAAAAGTCACATTTTACGTTATAAAAATGTCTTTAATGTTTAGAAACATCAAGAAAAGTCCGATTTTACGTTTTTTAGAAATGTATTTAATGTAAAGCAACGTCAAGAAAAGTCCGATTTTACATTTTAAAAATGTATTTTATGTGTAGCTACGTCAAGCAAACCTTAACCTTAACGCTAACCGCAACCCTAATGCTAAACCTAAACCCAACCCTAACCCTAACCCTATATTTTGTAATATCCATCCATCCATCCATTTTCTACCGCTTATTCCCTTTCGGGGTCACGGGGGGCGCTGGCGCCTATCTCATATATATTTGAATAAATCGGGATGTATTTCAAAAATATATTTTAACCTATTTCTATATGTTGTCATATATTTTTGAATATATTGGAATATTATATTATGAATATTATGAATCAACCGACTTTAAGTTAGCATAACTCAACTTTTGGGTTAAATAATTCAACCCAATAATTGGGTTGGGACGAACCCAACATTGTAGTGAGCATAAATCAGCTTTTGGGTTAAATAAATTTAACCCAATAGTTGGGTTGTGATTTAACCAACATTGAGTTAGATTAACTCAACTTTTGGGTTAAATAATTCAGTTTGGTTGGGAATAACCCAACATTAAGTTAGCATAACTCAACGTTTGTGTTAAATAAATTCAACCCAATAGTTGGGTTATGAATCAACCAACATTAAGTTATCATAACTCAACTTTTGGGTTAAATGATTCACCCCAATAGTTGGGTTGGGAATAACCCGACATTAAGTTAGCATAACACAACTTTTGTGTTGAATAAATTCAACCCAATAGTTGGGTCATGAATCCGTCCATCCATTTCTACCGCTTATTCCCTGGTGCCTATTGGGTTATGAATCAACCAACATTAAGTTAGCATAACTCAACTTTTGGGTAAATAATTCAACGCAAAAGTTGGGTTGAACAAATTAACCCAAAATGTTGAGTTAAAATAACGCAAATAAGAAGTTTGTCCCTTTCTGAACCAGCAGTTGGGTTAAAATTGGGTTATTTTATAACCCGGCATTTTTTAGTGTGCACCTCAAACAGATGACTTACAGTAAACAATTGTGCAATAATCCAATCGTGTTAAATAAATTCAACCCATTAGTTGGGTTATGAATCAAGCAACATTGAGTTAGGATAACTCGACTTTTGGGTTAAATAATTTCACCCAATAGTTTTGTTGGGAATAACCCAATATTAAGTTAGCATAACTCAAATTTTGTGTTAAATACATTCAACCCAATAGTTGGGTTATGAATGAACCAACATTAGGTTAGCATAACTCAACTTTTGGGTTAAATAATTCACCCCAATTGTTGGGTTGGGAATAACCCAACATTAAGTTAGCATAACTCAACTTTTGTGTTAAATACATTCAACCCAATAGTTGGGTTATGAATCAACCAACATTAAGTTATCATAACTCAACTTTTGGGTTAAATGATTCACCCAAATAGTTGGGTTGGGAATAACACAACATTAAGTTAGCATAACTCGACTTTTGGGTTAAATAATTTAACCCAATAGTTTTGTTGGGAATAACCCAATATTAAGTTAGCATAACTCAACTTTTGTGTTAAATACATTCAACCCAATATATGGGTTATGATTGAACCAACATTGAGTTACCATAACTCAACTTTTGGGTTAAATAATTCACCCCAATTGTTGGGTTGGGAATAACCCAACATTAAGTTAGCATAACTCAACTTTTGTGTTAAATACATTCAACCCAATAGTTGGGTTATGAATCAACCAACATTAAGTTATCATAACTCAACTTTTGGGTTAAATGATTCACCCAAATAGTTGGGTTGGGAATAGCCCAACATTAAGTTAGCATAACTAAACTTTTGGGTTAAATAATTTAACCCAATAGTTTTGTTGGGAATAACCCAATATTAAGTTAGCATAACTCAACTTTTGTGTTAAATACATTCAACCCAATAGTTGGGTTATGAATGAACCAACATTAGGTTAGCATAACTCAACTTTTGGGTTAAATAATTCACCCAAATAGATGGGTTGGGAATAACACAACATTAAGTTATCATAACTCGACTTTTGGGTTAAATAATTTAACCCAATAGTTTTGTTGGGAATAACCCAATATTAAATTAGCATAACTCAACTTTTGTGTTAAATACATTCAACCCAATAGTTGGGTTATGAATGAACCAACATTAAGTTAGCATAACCCCAATTTTTGGGTTAAATAATTTAATCCAATTGTTGGGTTGGGAATAACCCAACATTAAGTTAGCATAACTCAACTTTTGGGTTAAATAATTTAATCCGATAGTTGGGTTATGAATAACCCAACATTAAGTTACCATAACTCAACTTTTGGGTTAAAAGATTCAACCCAATAATTGGGTTGGGAATAACCCAACATTAAGTTATCATAACTCAACTTTTGGGTTAAATGATTCACCCAAATAGTTGGGTTGGGAATAACCCAACATTAAGTTAGCATAACTAAACTTTTGGGTTAAATAATTTAACCCAATAGTTTTGTTGGGAATAACCCAATATTAAGTTAGCATAACTCAACTTTTGTGTTAAATACATTCAACCCAATAGTTGGGTTATGAATGAACCAACATTAGGTTAGCATAACTCAACTTTTGGGTTAAATAATTCACCCCAATTGTTGGGTTGGGAATAACCCAACATTAAGTTAGCATAACTCAACTTTTGTGTTAAATAAATTCAACCCAATAGTTGGGTTATGAACCAACCAACATTAAGTTATCATAACTCAACTTTTGGGTTAAATGATTCACGCAAATAGTTGGGTTGGGAATAACACAACATTAAGTTAGCATAACTCGACTTTTGGGTTAAATAATTTAACCCAATAGTTTTGTTGGGAATAACCCAATATTAAGTTAGCATAACTCAAATTTTGTGTTAAATACATTCAACCCATTAGTTGGGTTATGAATCAAGCAACATTGAGTTAGCATAACTCGACTTTTGGGTTAAATAATTTAACCCAATAGTTTTTTGGGGAATAACCCAATATTAAGTTAGCATAACTCAAATTTTGGGTTAAATAATTTAACCCAATAGTTTTGTTGGGAATAACCCAATATTAAGTTAGCATAACTCAACTTTTGTGTTAAATACATTCAACCCAATATATGGGTTATGAATGAACCAACGTTGAGTTAGCATAACTCAACTTTTGGGTTAAATAATTCACCCCATTTGTTGGGTTGGGAATAACCCAACATCAAGTTAGCATAACTCAACTTTTGTGTTAAATAAATTCAACCCAATAGTTGGGTTATGAATCAACCAACATTAAGTTATCATAACTCAACTTTTGGGTTAAATGATTCACCCAAATAGTTGGGTTGGGAATAACACAACATTAAGTTAGCATAACTCGACTTTTGGGTTAAATAATTTAACCCAATAGTTTTGTTGGGAATAACCCAATATTAAGTTAGCATAACTCAACTTTTGGGTTAAAAGATTCAACCCAATAATTGGGTTGGGAATAACCCAACATTAAGTTATCATAACTCAACTTTTGGGTTAAATGATTCACCCAAATAGTTGGGTTGGGAATAACCCAACATTAAGTTAGCATAACTAAACTTTTGGGTTAAATAATTTAACCCAATAGTTTTGTTGGGAATAACCCAATATTAAGTTAGCATAACTCAACTTTTGTGTTAAATACATTCAACCCAATAGTTGGGTTATGAATGAACCAACATTAGGTTAGCATAACTCAACTTTTGGGTTAAATAATTCACCCCAATTGTTGGGTTGGGAATAACCCAACATTAAGTTAGCATAACTCAACTTTTGTGTTAAATAAATTCAACCCAATAGTTGGGTTATGAACCAACCAACATTAAGTTATCATAACTCAACTTTTGGGTTAAATGATTCACGCAAATAGTTGGGTTGGGAATAACACAACATTAAGTTAGCATAACTCGACTTTTGGGTTAAATAATTTAACCCAATAGTTTTGTTGGGAATAACCCAATATTAAGTTAGCATAACTCAAATTTTGTGTTAAATACATTCAACCCATTAGTTGGGTTATGAATCAAGCAACATTGAGTTAGCATAACTCGACTTTTGGGTTAAATAATTTAACCCAATAGTTTTTTGGGGAATAACCCAATATTAAGTTAGCATAACTCAAATTTTGGGTTAAATAATTTAACCCAATAGTTTTGTTGGGAATAACCCAATATTAAGTTAGCATAACTCAACTTTTGTGTTAAATACATTCAACCCAATATATGGGTTATGAATGAACCAACGTTGAGTTAGCATAACTCAACTTTTGGGTTAAATAATTTAACCCAATAATTTTGTTGGGAATAACCCAATATTAAGTTAGCATAACTCAACTTTTGTGTTAAATAAATTCAACCCAATAGTTGGGTTATGAATCAACCAACATTAAGTTATCATAACTCAACTTTTGGGTTAAATGATTCACCCAAATAGTTGGGTTGGGAATAACACAACATTAAGTTAGCATAACTCGACTTTTGGGTTAAATAATTTAACCCAAAAGTTTTGTTGCGAATAACCCAATATTAAGTTAGCATAACTCAACGTTTGTGTTAAATACATTCAACCCAATATATGGGTTATGAATGAACCAACATTAGGTTAGCATAACCCCAATTTTTGGGTTAAATAATTTAATCCAATAGTTGGGTTGGGAATAACCCAACATTAAGCTATCATAACTCAACTTTTGGGTTAAATGATTCAACCCAATAATTGGGTTATGAATAACCCAACATGAAGTTTGCGTAACTCAACTTTTGTGTTAAAAATAATTCAATGCAAAAGTTAAGTTGACAAAAATTAACCCAAAATGTTGAGTTAAAATAACTCAAATAAGGGGTTTGTCCCTTTTCTGACCCAGCAGTTGGGTTGAAATTGGGTTATTTTTAACCCAACTTTTATTAGTCTGTGACACGTCTTTCATTGCAGCAAAAGAAACGTGCACTGGAATAAAGTTCCTTCTGTTCCGCCTGCAAGTGTCAAATATGAGCACTCAATATTTGGAGCTGCCATGTTTGGCTAAAGTTCCAAAACACGGCAGAAGAAAAAAGTCCAACTCTCTTTCTTCTTGCATGTGGAGTCTGGTCTGCACGCTGGATTGGACTTCATTTGGCTATAAAAACTGCACATAAATCTTTATGGAGGAACAAGACATCATGTCAAGACTTTGGAGAAGGACCAATACTCCAATTAAACGGCTTGAAATGGAAGCAAAAGCACACATAAAAACAACAATAATAACAATAATAATAATGATACAATACATGTATCAATCTCAAAGTGCTACAAAGTTAAAAAGGATAAAAGAATAGTTAAAAACACATAAAGATCTCAAGGAAAACAAAATCATTATTTGTATTAAATACAAAAATAAATGAACTATGGGAGACCGGGCTTTCTGCTCTCCCTGACCACCTTAGGGCACCTCAGACTGTGAATGTTTTTTTTAAAAAAGGGCTTGAAAACCCATCTTTAAAAAGAAAAAAGCCTTTTTATAGACATGCATGCTGGTTTTAGTATTGGGCTGTTTCTAGTTTTATATTTTATTTATTTTTATTATATTTATATTACTACTACATTTTTACACTGTGGCACTTTGAGGTTGTTTGCTCAACCTAAAGTGCTTTTTTTACAAATAAAATCTATTATTATTATATTATAATATTCATCATTGCGTCTATTAAATTATTTTAATGAACACTGTTTGACTTGTGCTGTATATTGTAATAATAATAATTGCGCATTATTAAAAATGTTTTACTTGAATAAAAAAAATTAATTGTCTATTAACTTTCAAAACACTTCAACAAATTTCTGCAAACTAAAAAATGTCGGGTTAAAAAAATAACCCAGTTTTAACCCAACTGCTGGTTCAGAAAAGGACAAATCTCGTATTTCTGGGTTATTTTAACTCAACATTTTGGGTTAATTTTTTTCAGTCCAGTTTTTGCGTTGAATTACTCAACCAAAAAGTTGAGTTATGATAACTTCATGTTGGGTTAATCCCGACCCAAGTATTGGGTTGAATTATTTAACCCAAAAGTTGAGTTATGCTAACTTAATGTTGGGTAATTCCCAACCCAACTATTGGGTTAAATTATTTAACCCAAAAGTTGAGTTATGCTAACTTAATGTTGGGTTATTCGCAACCCAACTATTGGGTTGAATTATTTAACCCAAAAGTTGAGTTATGCTAACTTAATGTTGGGTAATTCCCAACCCAACTATTGGGTTAAATTATTTAACCCAAAAGTTGAGTTATGCTAACTTAATGTTGGGTTATTCGCAACCCAACTATTGGGTTGAATTATTTAACCCAAAAGTTGAGTTATGCTAACTTAATGTTGGGTAATTCCCAACCCAACTATTGGGTTAAATTATTTAACCCAAAAGTTGAGTTATGCTAACTTAATGTTGGGTTATTCCCAACCCAACTATTGGGTTGAATTATTTAACCCAAAAGTTGAGTTATGATAACTTTATGTTGTGATTCAATGTTAATGAGATGAATCCATAGTAAAATTCCCTTCAAGAAAAAAAGTAATTTTTTTTTATTTTTTAAATGATTCATAATTTTGAAAACCCAGAAATTGAGTTGAAATAATACCCTTATAACTCCTAAAGTGGGTTGCTCTTCATAAAAATAACTTTAAAAAAAACATACGCCAACACTCGCAACTCATAAATATCAAAAGAATCCAACATGTTTTAGTGTGCAGCAAAAACTAACTTAAATGATTAAAAACTTTGAAATAAACTTGTTTATTTAAGGAAAATAAGATAATTAAACTTTTCAATTTAAATTGTTTTAAAAAGGTTCATCATTTTGAAAACCCAGAAATTGAGTTAAAATAATACCCTTATAACCCAGAAAATGGGTTGCTATTCATAAAATTAAGTCCAAAATTTAACCCAACACTTGCAACTCATAAATATCAAAATAACCCAACATTGTTTAATGTGCAGCAAAAACGAATTTAAATGATTCAATTTTAATGATAAATTTAAAAAAAATGGAAAAAATTATTTAATGAAAAAAATCACTTTTTAAATAAAAAAATAAAATAAAAATGGTTAATAATTTTGAAAACCCAGAAATTTAGTTCAAATAATACCCTTATAACCCACAAAATGGGTTGTTCTTCATAAAATTAACTCCAAAATTAAACCAAACACCAGCAACTCATAAATATCAACATAACCCCAAAAAATTTTTGTGTGCAGCAAAAACTAATTTAAATGATTCAATTGTCATGATAAATAAAAAAAATCTATAAAATTCCTTTCAAGAAAAAAGTAACTTTTTGATTAAAAAATTTTTTTTTAATGATTTTGAAAACCCAGAAATTGAGTTCAAATAATAACTTTATAACCCACAAAATGGGTTGCTCTTCATAAAATTAACTCCAAAATTAAACCCAACACTTGCAACTCATAAATATCAAAATAACCCAACATTTTTAGTGTGCAGCAAAAACTAATTTAAAATGATTCAATTTTAATGATAAATTTAAAAGAATGGAAAAAAATCCTTTCAAGACAAAAATCATTTTTTACTTAAAAAAAAATAAAAGGAAAAAAATCCTTTCAAGAAAAAAATCAATTTTTACTTAAAAAAAAATAAAAATGGTTAAAAATTTAGAAAACCCAGAAATTGAGTTAAAATAATAACTTTATAACCCACAAAATGGGTTGCTCTTCATAAAATTAACTCCAAAATTAAACCCAACACCAGCAACTCATAAATATCAAAATAACCCAACATTGTTTAGTGTGCAGCAAAAACTAATTTAAATGATTCAATTTTAATGATAAATTTAGAAAAAAAAAAGGGAAAAAAAATCACTTTTTAATTAAAAAATAAAATAAAAATGGTTAATAATTTTGAAAACCCAGAAATTGAGTTCAAATAATACCCTTATAACCCACAAAATGGGTTGTTCTTCATAAAATTAACTCCTAAATTTAACCCAACACCAGCAACTCAGAAATATCAAAATAACCCAACATTTTTTAGTGTGCAGCAAAAACTAATTTAAAATATTCAATTTTAATGATAAATAAAAAAAAAAAATGGGGGAAAAAATCACTTTTTGATTAAAAAAAAAATAGGAATGGTTAATAATTTTGAAAACCCAGAAATTGAGTTCAAATAATAACTTTATAACCCACAAAATGGGTTGTTCTTCATAAAATTAACTCCAAAATTTAACCCAACACCAGCAACTCATAAATATCAAAATAATCCAACATTGTTTAGTGGGCAGCAAAAACTAATTTAAATGATTCAATTTTAATGATAAATTAAAAAAAAAAAAGGGAAAAAAATCACTTTTTAATTAAAAAATAAAATAAAAATGGTTAATAATTTTGAAAACCCAGAAATTGAGTTCAGATAATAACTTTATAACCCACAGAATGGGTTGCTCTTCATAAAATTAACTCCAAAATTTAACCCAACACCAGCAACTCATAAATACCAAAATAAGCTAACATTGTTTAGTGGGCAGAAAAAACTAACTTAAATGATTAAATTTTAATGATAAATTTAAAAAAATAATAATAATTCCCTTCAAGAGAAAAGTTACTTTTTAATTTTAAAAAAAAGGCTAATAATTTTGAAAAACCCAGAAATTGAGTTCAAATAATACCCTTATAACCCACAAAATCTGTTGCTATTCATAAAAAATAACTCAAAATAACCCAGCATTTTTTAGTGTGCAAGAAAAACTAATTTAAATCATTAAAAACTTTGAAATACGCTCGTTTATTCAAGGAAAATAATATAATTAAATGTTGCATAATCGTGTGTGTGTGTTTTTTTTCTCTCTCCGTAAATTCCTGTTTAATTGAATGATGATTATGAGAATAAAAGCCTGACTTCCGGTGCAGTCCGGCTTGCACCTGCCTGTCCTCCATTGTGCGACACTTCACCTCATTATTGACCTGCTGCTGCTGGAGGTGCTGATGGCGGGATTGTGGAGCGTGCAGGTGGGCGTGGAGCGCGGGGGGGCGTGGGGGTGGGGGGGTTTATAGAAAGGCTCCCTAATCCCCCATTAAAAGACTTTTGTCCAATAACGATGGACACTTTCCGGAAGTAGGATTAGCGCCTCCATTATTTTGCAAAGAAATGATATTCCACACTCAAAAGGAGCCTCGGGGAGGAAGGGAGAAGAAATACACGCAGGACACTTCATTAGGGACACCTGCGCCGATTATTAATGAGCCCCGTCAAAATAAAGGTCTCCAAATGCACTTTTGGGGAGGAAATGAATAATCATAACAATCATACATTTCATCTGTACATTTTTTTTTTTTTTTTTTTAAAGAAGTAGTCCACAATATGCAGGAATTGATCTTGGTGTACCTAATGAAGAGGCCAGGGGATTTTAAAAAGGGTTTTAGGGAAAACTGACTTTTGTTTTTACAAGTTGTGAATAACATTGTTTTTGCAGGACGGAAGAATAAAATAAATAAGTGCCTAAAAAATATGTTTTTTTAATGGTAAACTGCTCTTGAAATCAAATAAATTCAATTATTCTTTTTCATGCGCAGAAATACGTCACAATAAAGTTTTAAAAAGGCAGTTTTTGGAAGAAAATTATTAATTAGAACAATAACATATTTAATCTATAAGTGCCTTTTAAAAAAAACCAAAAAAACAAAAAAAAAGTAGTCTTTACAACATGGAGGAATTGATTATGGTGTACCTAATGAAGAGGCCAGGAGAGTTAAAAAAAAGTTGAAAGCAGTTTATAAAAAACACTCACACATTGTTTTTGCAGGACGGAAGAATAAAAAAGTGCCAAAAATATATGTTTTTTCTAATAGTCAACTGCTCTTGAAATTGATTAAATTCAATTATTCTTTTTCATGCGCAGAAATGCATCCAAAAAAAGGTTTGAAAATGCACTTTTAGGAAGGAAATTAATAATTAGAACAATAATATATTTAATCTAAAAGCGCCTTTTAAAAAAAAACAAAAAAACAAAAAAAAGTAGTCTTTACAACATGGAGGAATTGATTATGGTGTACCTAATGAAGAGGCCAGGGGATTTTAAAAAGGGTTTTAGGGAAAACTGACTTTTGTTTTTACAAGTTGTGTATAACATTGTTTTTGCAGGACGGAAGAATAAAAAAAGTACCCAAAAAATATGTTTTTTCTAATGGTAAACTGCTCTTGAAATCAAATAAATTCAATTATTTTATTTCATGCGCGGAAATACGTCACAATAAAGGTTTAAAAAGGCAGTTTAAGGAAGAAAATTAATAATTAGAACAATATTACATTTAATATATAAGCACCTTTCAAAAAAAAAAAAAACCCAAAAACCCCAAGTAGTCTTTACACCATGGAGGAATTGATCTTGGTGTACCTAATGAAGAGGCCAGGAGAGTTTTAAAAAAGTTGAAAGCAGTTTATAAAAAACACTCACACATTGTTTTTGCAGGACGGAAGAATAAAAAAGTGCCAAAAATATATGTTTTTTTCTAATAGTCAACTGCTCTTGAAATTGAATAAATTCAATTATTCTTTTTCATACGCATAAATCCGTCAAAACAAAGGTTTGAAAATGCACTTTTAGGAAGGAAATTAATAATTAGAACAATAATATATTTAATCTAAAAGCGCCTTTTAAAAAAAAACAAAAAAACAAAAAAAAGTAGTCTTTACAACATGGAGGAATTGATTATGGTGTACCTAATGAAGAGGCCAGGAGAGTTAAAAAAGTTGAAAGCAGTTTACAAAAAACACTCACACATTGTTTTTGCGGGACGGAAGAATAAAAAAGTGCCAAAAATTTATGTTTTTTCTAATAGTCAACTGCTCTTGAAATTGAATAAATTCAATTATTCTTTTTCATGCGCATAAATCCGTCAAAACAAAGGTTTGAAAATGCACTTTTAGGAAGGAAATTAATAATTAGAACAATAATATATTTAATCTAGAAGCACCCTGAAAAAAAAACATAAAAAAAAAAAATTGTCTTTACAACATGGAGGAATTGATCTTGGTGTACCTAATGAAGAGGCCAGGGGATTTCAAAAAGGGTTTCAGGGAAAACTGACTTTTGTTTTTACAAGTTGTGAATAACAAACACCGGCATTGTTTTTGCAGGACGGAAGAATAAAATAAAAAAGTGCGCAAAAAATATGTTTTTTTAATGGTAAACTGCTCTTGAAATCGATTAAATTCAATTATTATTTTTCATACGCAGAAATACGTCACAATAAAGGTTTGAAAAGGCATTTTTAGGAAGGAAATTAATAATTAGAACAATAATACATTTAATATATAAGCACCTTTCAAAAAATACCCCCCCAAAAAACCCCAAGTAGTCTTTACAACATGGAGGAATTGATCTTGGTGTACCTAATGAAGAGGCCAGGAGAGTTTTAAAAAAGTTGAAAGCAGTTTATAAAAAACACTCACACATTGTTTTTGCAGGACGGAAGAATAAAAAAGTGCCAAAAATATATGTTTTTTTTCTAATAGTCAACTGCTCTTGAAATTGAATAAATTCAATTATTCTTTTTCATGCGCATAAATCCGTCAAAACAAAGGTTTGAAAATGCACTTTTAGGAAGGAAATTAATAATTAGAACAATAATATATTTAATCTAGAAGCACCCTGAAAAAAAAACATTTAAAAAAAAAAATTGTCTTTACAACATGGAGGAATTGATCTTGGTGTACCTAATGAAGAGGCCAGGGGATTTTAAAAGGGTTTCAGGGAAAACTGACTTTTGTTTTTACAAGTTGTGAATAACAAACACCGACATTGTTTTTGCAGGACGGAAGAATAAAATAAAAAAGTGCCCAAAAAATATGTTTTTTCTAATGGTAAACTGCTCTTGAAATCAAATAAATTCAATTATTTTATTTCATGCGCGGAAATACGTCACAATTAAGGTTTAAAAAGGCATTTTTAGGAAGGAAATTAATAATTAGAACAATAATACATTTAATATATAAGCACCTTTCAAAAAATACCCCCCCAAACAACCCCAAGTAGTCTTTACAACATGGAGGAATTGATCTTGGTGTACCTAATGAAGAGGCCAGGAGAGTTAAAAAAGTTGAAAGCAGTTTATAAAAAACACTCACACATTGTTTTTGCAGGACGGAAGAATAGAAAAGTGCCAAAAATATATGTGTTTTTCTAATAGTCAACTGCTCTTGAAATTGAATAAATTCAATTATTCTTTTTCATACGCATAAATCCGTCAAAACAAAGGTTTGAAAATGCACTTTTAGGAAGGAAATTAATAATTAGAACAATAATATATTTAATCTAGAAGCACCCTGAAAAAAAAACATTTAAAAAAAAAAATTGTCTTTACAACATGGAGGAATTGATCTTGGTGTACCTAATGAAGAGGCCAGGAGAGTTTAAAAAAAGTTGAAAGCAGTTTATAAAAAACACTCACACATTGTTTTTGCAGGACGGAAGAATAAAAAAGTGCCAAAAATATATGTTTTTTCTAATAGTCAACTGCTCTTGAAATTGAATAAATTCAATTATTCTATTTCATGCGCAGAAATGCATCAAAATAAAGGTTTGAAAATGCACTTTTAGGAAGGAAATTAATAATTAGAACAATAACATATTTAATCTAGAAGCACCCTGAAAAAAAAACATTAAAAAAAAAAATGTCTTTACAACATGGAGGAATTGATCTTGGTGTACCTAATGAAGAGGCCAGGAGAGTTTAAAAAAAGTTGAAAGCAGTTTGTAAAAAACACTCACACATTGTTTTTGCAGGACGGAAGAATAACAAAAAGTGCCCAAAAAATATGTTTTTTTAAATGGTAAACTGCTCTTGAAATCGAATAAATTCAATTATTCTTTTTCAGGCGCAGAAATACGTCACAATAAAGGTTTGAAAAGGCATTTTTAGGAAGGAAATTAATAAGTACAACAATAATACATTTAATATATAAGCACCTTTCAAAAAATACCCCCCCAAAAACCCCAAGTAGTCTTTACAACATGGTGGAATTGATCTTGGTGTACCTAATGAAGAGGCCAGGAGAGTTTAAAAAAAGTTGAAAGCAGTTTATAAAAAACACTCACACATTGTTTTTGCAGGACGGAAGAATAAAAAAGTGCCAAAAATATATGTTTTTTCTAATAGTCAACTGCTCTTGAAATTGAATAAATTCAATTATTCTATTTCATGCGCATAAATCCGTCAAAACAAAGGTTTGAAAATGCACTTTTAGGAAGGAAATTAATAATTACAACAATAATATATTTAATCTATAAGCGCCTTTTAAAAAAAAACAAAAAAACAAAAACAATTAGTCTTTACAACATAGAGGAATTGATCTTGGTGTACCTAATGAAGAGGCCAGGGGATTTTAAAAAAAAGTTGAAAGCAGTTTATAAAAAACACTCACACATTGTTTTTGCAGGACGGAAGAATAAAAAAGTGCCAAAAATATATGTTTTTTCTAATAGTCAACTTTAAATTGAATAAATTCAATTATTCTTTTTCATGCGCAGAAATGCATCAAAATAAAGGTTTGAAAAGGCAGTTTGAGGAAGGAAATTAATAATTAGAACAATAATATATTTAATCTAAAAGCGCCTTTTAAAAAAAAACAAAAAAACAAAAAAAAGTAGTCTTTACAACATGGAGGAATTGATCTTGGTGTACCTAATGAAGAGGCCAGTGGATTTTAAAAAGGGTTTTAGGGAAAACTGACTTTTGTTTTTACAAGTTGTGTACAACATTGTTTTTGCAGGACGGAAGAATAAAAAAAGTGCCCAAAAAATATGTTTTTTCTAATGGTAAACTGCTCTTGAAATCAAATAAATTCAATTATTTTATTTCATGCGCGGAAATACGTCACAATAAAGGTTTAAAAAGGCATTTTTAGGAAGGAAATTAATAATTAAAGCAATAATACATTTAATCTATAAGCACCTTTCAAAAAATACCCCCCCAAAAAACCCCAAGTAGTCTTTACAACATGGAGGAATTGATCTTGGTGTACCTAATGAAGAGGCCAGGAGAGTTAAAAAAAGTTGAAAGCAGTTTATAAAAAACACTCACACATTGTTTTTGCAGGACGGAAGAATAGAAAAGTGCCAAAAATATATGTTTTTTCTAATAGTCAACTGCTCTTGAAATTGATTAAATTCAATTATTCTATTTCATGCGCAGAAATGCATCAACATAAAGGTTTAAAATGCACTTTTAGGAAGGAAATTAATATTTAGAACAATAATATATTTAATCTAAAAGCGCCTTTTAAAAAAAAACAAAAAAACAAAAAAAAGTAGTCTTTACAACATGGAGGAATTGATCTTGGTGTACCTAATGAAGAGGCCAGGAGAGTTTAAAAAAAGTTGAAAGCAGTTTATAAAAAAACACTCACACATTGTTTTTGCAGGACGGAAGAATAAAAAAGTGCCAAAAATATATGTTTTTTCTAATAGTCAAGTGCTCTTGAAATTGAATAAATTCAATTATTCTTTTTCATGCGCAGAAATCCGTCAAAACAAAGGTTTGAAAATGCATTTTTAGGAGGAAAATTAATTATTAGAACAATAATACATTTAATCTATTTAGGGGCTTTAAAAAAACAAAAAAAAAACATGCAGGAATTGACCTTGGTGTACCTAATGAAGAGGCCAGGAGATTTGAAAATGTTTTTATTTTTTTTGGGGGGGAAAATTGACTTTTTACCAGCTGTGTATATTAGACATTGACTTGGTGCATTAAATTGTTTCTGCAGGAAGGAAGAATAAAAAAAGGGCCATAAAATATGTTTTAACTAATAATAAACTGCTCTTGAAATTGAATAAATTCAATTATTGACGTGATTTGGTCTTTTTCATGCAAGGGAAACTGTCAAAATCATGGTTTGAAGTCCAGTTTTAAGACGAAATTCAACGTATTTAATCTATAAATGCCTTTAAAAAACACAAAAAAAACAAGTAGTCTTTACAACATGCAGGAATTGATATTGGTGTACCTAATGAAGAGGCCAGGGGATTTTTAAAAAGAGTTTTTTTTATTAGAAAATTAACTTCATCATTCTTTTTTTTTCTTTTTTTTACAAGCTGTGTATATTAAAAATTGACATAGATGGAAGAATAAAAAAGTGCCATAAAATATGTGTTTTTTCTGCTCTCGAATTCGAATAATTCAATTATTGGTGTGATTTGGTCTTTTTCATGCAAGGAAAACTGTCAAAATCATGGTTTGAAGTCCAGTTTGAGGACAAAATTCAACCTATTTAATCTATAAATGCTTTAAAAAAAAACAAGTAGTCTTTACAATATGCAGGAATTGATCTTGGTGTACCTAATGAAGAGGCCAGGGGATTTCAAAAAAGTGTTTTTTTTAATAGAAATTGAACTTTATCCTTTTTCTTTTTTACAAGCTGTGTATATTAAACATTGACTTGGTGGATGACATTGTTTTTGCAGGACGGAAGAATAAAAAAGTGCCTTAAAATATGTTTTTCTTAATAGTTAAGTGCTCTTGAAATGGAATAAATTCAATTATTGGCGTGATTTGGTCTTGTACATGCGAGGAAAACTGTCAAAATCATGGTTTAAAGTCCAGTTTGAGGACAAAATTCAACCTATTTAATCTATAAGTGCTTTAAAAAAAAAAGTAGTCTTTACAATATGCAGGAATTGATCTAAGTGTACCTAATGAAGAGGCCAGGGGATTTCAAAAAGTGTTTTTTGAAGTAGAAAATGAACTTTGTCATTTTTCTTTTTACAAGCTGTGTATATTAAACATTGACTTGGTGGATTACATTGTTTATGCAGGACGGAAAAATTTAAAAAGTGCCATAAAATATGTTTTCTTAATAGTTAACTGCTCTTGAAATTGAATTAATTCAATTATTGGCGTGATTTGGTCTTGTACATGCGAGGAAAACTGTCAAAATCATGGTTTGAAGTCCAGTTTTAGGACGAAATTCAACCTATTTAATCTATAAGTGCCTTTGAAAAAAAGTAGTCTTTACAATATGCAGGAATTGATCTTGGTGTACCTAATGAAGAGGCTAGGGGATTTTAAAAAAGTGTTTTTTTAAGTAGAAAATGAACTTTGTCATTTTTCTTTTTACAAGCTGTGTATATTAAACATTGACTTGGTGGATGACATTGTTTTTGCAGGACGGAAGAATAAAAAAGTGGCATAAAATATGTTTTTCTTAATAGTTAACTGCTCTTGAAATTGAATTAATTCAATTATTGGCGTGATTTGGTCTTGTACATGCGAGGAAAACTGTCAAAATCATGGTTTGAAGTCCAGTTTTAGGACGAAATTCAACCTATTTAATCTATAAGTGCCTTTGAAAAAAAGTAGTCTTTACAATATGCAGGAATTGATCTTGGTGTACCTAATGAAGAGGCCAGGGGTTTTCAAAAAAGTGTTTTTTTAAGTAGAAAATGAACTTTGTCATTTTTCTTTTTACAAGCTGTGTATATTAAACATTGACTTGGTGGATGACATTGTTTTTGCAGGACGGAAGAATAAAAAAGTGGCATAAAATATGTTTTTCTTAATAGTTAACTGCTCTTGAAATTGAATTAATTCAATTATTGGCGTGATTTGGTCTTGTACATGCGAGGAAAACTGTCAAAATCATGGTTTGAAGTCCAGTTTGAGGACAAAATTCAACCTATTAAATCTATAAGTGCTTTTAAAAAAACAAGTAGTCTTTACAATATGCAGGAATTGATCTTGGTGTACCTAATGAAGAGGCCAGGGGATTTCAAAAAGTGTTTTTTGAAGTAGAAAATGAACTTTGTCATTTTTCTTTTTACAAGCTGTGTATATCAAATATTGACTTGGTGGATTAAATTGTTTCTGCAGGACGGAAGAATAAAAAAAGTTCCATAAAATATGTTTTTACTAATAATAAACTGCTCTTGAAATTGAATAAATTCAATTATTGACGTGATTTGGTCTTGTACATGCGAGGAAAACTGTCAAAATCATGGTTTGAAGTCCAGTTTGAGGACAAAATTCAACCTATTTAATCTATAAGTGCTTTAAAAAAAAACAAGTAGTCTTTACAATATGCAGGAATTGATCTTGGTGTACCTAAAGGTTTTTTTTAAAGTAGAAAATGAACTTTGTCATTTTTCTTTTTACAAGCTGTATATATTAAACATTGACTTGGTGGATGACATTGATTTTGCAGGACAGGAAGAATAAAAAAAAGGGCCATAAAATATGTTTTTACTAATAGTCAACTGCTCTCAAATTCAAATAAATTCAATTATTGGCTAAATTTAGTCTTTTTCATGCGAGGAAAACTGTCAAAATAATGGTTTAACATGCAGTTTTAGGAAGAAATTTAATACATTTAATCTATAAGTGCCTTAAAAAAACAAAAACCTAAACAAGTAGTCTTTACAATATGCAGGAATTGATCTTGGTGTACCTAATGAAGAGGCCAGTGTTTTTTGAAGTAGAAAAGGAACTTTGTCATTTTTCTTTTTACAAGCTGTGTATATTAAACATTGACTTGGTGGGTTACATTGATTTTGGACGGAAGAATTAAAAAAGTGCCAAAAATATGTTTTTACTAATAGTCAACTGCTCTCAAATTCAAATAAATTCAATTATTGGCTAAATTTAGTCTTTTTCATGCGAGGAAAACTGTCAAAATAATGGTTTAACATGCAGTTTTAGGAAGAAATTTAATACATTTGATATATAAGTGCCTTAAAATAAACAAAACCTAACCAAGTAGTCTTTACAATATGCAGGAATTGATCTTGGTGTACCTAATGTAGAGGACAGGAGATTTTAAAAAGTGTTTTTTTAAGTAGAAAATGAACTTTGTCATTTTTTTTTTTTTTTTTACAAGCTGTCTATATTAAACATTGACATGTATGGAAGAATAAAAACAAGTTAAATAAAGTAAAATATGTTTTTCAAATAATGAACTGCTTTTGAAATTGAATAAATTCAATTATTGGCGTGATTTGGTCTTGTACATGCGAGGAAAACTGTCAAAATCATGGGTTGAAGTCCAGTTTGAGGACAAAATTCAACCTATTTAATCTATAAGTGCTTAAAAAAAATTCAATAATTGGCTAAATTTAGTCCTTTTAATGTGTGGAAAACTGTCAAAATAATGGTTTGAAATGCAGTTTTAGGGGATAAAAAAATAATCATAACAATAATCTATTTAATCTATAAGTGCTTTTTTAAAAAAGTAGTCTTTACAATATGCAGGAATTGATCTAAGTGTACCTAATGAAGAGGCAGGGGATTTCAAAAAGTGTTTTTTGAAGTAGAAAATGAACTTTGTCATGTTTCTTTTTACAAGCTGTGTATATCAAATATTGACTTGGTGGATTAAATTGTTTCTGCAGGACGGAAGAATAAAAAAAGTTCAATAAAATATGTTTTTACTAATAATAAACTGCTCTTGAAATTGAATAAATTCAATTATTGACGTGATTTGGTCTTTTTCATGCAAGGAAAACTGTCAAAATCATGGTTTGAAGTCCAGTTTTAGGACAAAATTCAACCTATTTAATCTATAAGTGCTTTAAAAAAACAAGTAGTCTTTACAATATGCAGGAATTGATCTTGGTGTACCTAAAGGTTTTTTTTAAAGTAGAAAATGAACTTTGTCATTTTTCTTTTTACAAGCTGTGTATATTAAACATTGACTTGGTGGATGACATTGATTTTGCAGGACAGGAAGAATAAAAAAAGGGCCATAAAATATGTTTTTACTAATAGTCAACTGCTCTCAAATTCAAATAAATTCAATTATTGGCTAAATTTAGTCTTTTTCATGCGAGGAAAACTGTCAAAATAATGGTTTAACATGCAGTTTTAGGAAGAAATTTAATACATTTAATCTATAAGTGCCTTAAAAAAACAAAAACCTAAACAAGTAGTCTTTACAATATGCAGGAATTGATCTTGGTGTACCTAATGAAGAGGCCAGGGGATTTTAAAAAGTGTTTTTTTAAGTAGAAAAATAACTTCATCATTTTTTTTTATTTTTTTTTACAAGCTGTCTATATTAAACATTGACATGTATGGAAGAATAAAAACAAGTTAAATAAAGTATGTTTTTTCAAATAATGAACTGCTTTTGAAATTGAATTAATTCAATTATTGGCGTGATTTGGTCTTGTACATGCGAGGAAAACTGTCAAAATCATGGTTTGAAGTCCAGTTTTAGGACAAAATTCAACATATTTAATCTATAAGTGCTTTAAAAAAAGAGTAGTCTTTACAATATGCAGGAATTGATCTTGGTGTACCTAATGAAGAGGCCAGGGGATTTCAAAAAGTGTTTTTTTAAGTAGAAAATGAACTTTGTCGTTTTTCTTTTTACAAGCTGTGTATATTAAACATTGACTTGGTGGATGACATTGTTTTTGCAGGATGGAAAAATTTAAAAAGTGCCATAAAATATGTTTTCTTAATAGTAAACTGCTCTTGAAATTGAATTAATTCAATTATTGGCGTGATTTGGTCTTATACATGCGAGGAAAACTGTCAAAATCATGGTTTGAAGTCCAGTTTTAGGACAATATTCAACCTATTTAATCTATAAGTGCTTTAAAAAAACAAGTAGTCTTTACAATATGCAGGAATTGATCTTGGTGTACCTAAAGGTTTTTTTTAAAGTAGAAAAGGAACTTTGTCATTTTTCTTTTTACAAGCTGTGTATATTAAACATTGACTTGGTGGATGACATTGTTTTTGCAGGACAGGAAGAATAAAAAAAAGGGCCATAAAATATGTTTTTCCTAGTAATAAACTGCTCTGGGGATCGAATAAATTCAATTATTGGCGTGATTTGGTCTTTTTCATGCGCAGAAATCCCATCTGATGGCGTCTGCGGGCTGCGAGTCTTTTATTGTGAAAAAGAATGTATTTTCCTCTGGAGACTCGCACATAAAGGGCGAAGATTAGCGTTTCCACCCCATGGGAAGTGAATATTGCATTCTTTGCAGCGCGGCCTTTGAGTGGGAGGCCTGCCCCCCCACATCCCTCCATCCCTCCATCCCCCCCCCTCATCATTGCAGTTTGACTTGGC
Source organism: Nerophis ophidion (assembly GCF_033978795.1). NCBI lineage: Eukaryota > Metazoa > Chordata > Actinopteri > Syngnathiformes > Syngnathidae > Nerophis > Nerophis ophidion. The sequence goes on from NC_084625.1 coordinate 3,366,170, forward strand.
CGCGCATAAAAGTCTTAATGCGGCGTGAGGATGCTCCGTCCGAACAAAACATCTTCCTTTGTGGTCCGATCCACTTTGAAGTCCGGATCAGAACACTCGGCTCCTTTCAGGCAACACAGTGCCGGCCTCAAAGCGCCCAGGAAGATACAAAAAAAAAAAACAACTCTGCCATAAATTAGGGGAATAAAACATCGCGTTCCGGGCGCGTCGAACATGAAGCCGAACACCGAAAGTGTTGGGAAAAATGCAAAAGAGTCCGTTTTCAGTCGGATTTTTTAAGGTTTATTGAAAATAATGATATTTTCCTCCGAAGTCCGTTATTCTCTTGTTATTATTTTATATATATATATTGTACATTTTTTATTTTAATTGCTTTCACCCTTAAAATCGTTTTTAATCGTATTTATTTAATATGTATTATTATTTCTTTTTATTTGCATTCAGTCATTGAATGTTGTTTTTAATATTGTTGTGCAGCACTTTGGAAACATTTTGTTGTTTAAACCTGCAATATAAATAAAGTGGATTAGATTGGATTATTAAGTGTTGTTGTTGTGCTAAATGCATGTTTGCTGTCACGTGACTGGCGTGTTGCCATGACGATAAAGTTACTGAGAGTTGAACACTTTGGATCTTTTTTTTTTTTTAGCAAATATGAATAATAACAGTGTTGTTCTGTTTAAATTATAAATTATTGTGTTAAATGTGCATGATTTAGTGTCACGTGACCAGCGTGTTGCCATCTAATTGTTTAATTTTTTTTTTGCAAATATGTCGAATAAATAAGTGAAATATTTAGTGTCACGTGACCAGCGTGTTGCCTTTTTTTTTTTTTTTTTTTTTTTTGCAAATATGACGAATAAATAAGTGAATTATTTAGTGTCACGTGACCAGCGTGTTGCCTTTTTTTTTTTTTTTGCAAATATGACGAATAAATAAGTGAATTATTGAGTGTCACGTGACCAGCGTGTTGCCATCTATTTTTATTTTTTTTTGCAAATATGTCGAATAAATAAGTGAATTATTTAGTGTCACGTGACCAGCGTGTTGCCTTTTTTTTTTTTTTTTTTTTTTTTGCAAATATGACGAATAAATAAGTGAATTATTTAGTGTCACGTGACCAGCGTGTTGCCTTTTTTTTTTTTTTTTTTTTTTTTGCAAATATGACGAATAAATAAGTGAATTATTTAGTGTCACGTGACCAGCGTGTTGCCTTTTTTTTTTTTTTTTTTTTTTGCAAATATGACGAATAAATAAGTGAATTATTGAGTGTCACGTGACCAGCGTGTTGCCTTTTTTTTTTTTTTTTTTTTGCAAATATGACGAATAAATAAGTGAATTATTTGGTGTCACGTGACCAGCGTGTTGCCTTTTTTGTTTTTTGTTTTTTTTTTGCAAATATGTCGAATAAATAAGTGAATTATTTGGTGTCACGTGACCAGCGTGTTGCCATGACCATAAAGTTTTTGGACAATTTACTTTGGTTTTTTTCAGCAAATATGAATAATATGATTGCTATTCTGTTGACATTCTAAGTTATCATTGTGTTAAATGTGCGTGATTTAGTGTCACGTGACACGACATCAAAGTTTGGGGAAAATAACATAATTATTTTCAGCTAGTATGAATAATATGAGTGATATTCTGTTGAAATGATTAGTTATTGTGTTAAATGTGCGTGATTTAGTGTCACGTGACTTGCGTGTTGCTACAATGAAGTTTTTCAAAGTTTAGAGCCATTTAAATTTTTTTTTTTTTGCAAATATGTCGAATAAATAAGTGAATTATTTAGTGTCACGTGACCAGCGTGTTGCCTTTTTTTTTTTTTTTTTGCAAATATGACGAATAAATAAGTGAATTATTGAGTGTCACGTGACCAGCGTGTTGCCTTTTTTTTTTTTTTTTTGCAAATATGACGAATAAATAAGTGAATTATTTAGTGTCACGTGACCAGCGTGTTGCCATGACCATAAAGTTTTTGGACAATTAACTTTTACTTTTTTCAGCAAATATGAATAATAACAGTGATGTTCTGTTTAAATTATAAATTATTGTGTTAAATGTGCGTGATTTAGTGTCACGTGACACGACATTTAAGTTTTTGGAAAATAACATAATTATTTTCAGCTAGTATGAATAATATGAGTGATATTCTGTTGAAATGATTAGTTTTTGTGTGAAATGTGCGTGATTTAGTGTCACGTGACCAGCGTGTTGCCATCTAATTTTTTTTTTTTTTTTTTTGCAAATATGACGAATAAATAAGTGAATTATTTAGTGTCACGTGACCAGCGTGTTGCCATGACCATAAAGTTTTTGGACAATTAACTTCTATTTTTTCAGCAAATATGAATAATATGAGTGATATTCTGTTGACATTCTAAGTTATCATTGTGTTAAATGTGCGTGATTTAGTGTCACGTGACACGAGATCAAAGTTTGGGGAAAATAACATAATTATTTTCAGCTAGTATGAATAATATGAGTGATATTCTGTTGAAATGATTAGTTTTTGTGTGAAATGTGCGTGATTTAGTGTCACGTGACCAGCGTGTTGCCACAATAAAGTTTTTCAAAGTTTAGGGACCATCTACATTTGTTGTTTTGTTTTTTTTGCAAATATGACGAATAAATAAGTAATTATTGAGTGTCACGTGACCAGCGTGTTGCCATGACAACAAAGTTTTTGGATAATTTACTTAATTTTTTTTTCAGCAAACATGAATAACAACAGTGACATTATCGTGTTAAATGTGCGTGATTTAGTGTCACGTGACTCGCGTGTTGCCATGACAACAAAGTTTTTCAAAGTTCAGGGACCATCTACATTGTTTTTTGTTTTTTTTTACAAAGAAGTGATTATTGAGTGTCACGTGACCAACGTGTTGCCATGACAACAACGTTTTTGAACAATTTCCTTTTTTTCCCCCAGCAAATATGAATTATAACAGTGATATTTTGTTGAAATGATAAGTTATTGTGTTAAATGTGCGTGATTTAGTGTCACGTGACTCGCGTGTTGCCAAGTCTTTCAAAGTTTAGGGACCATCTACATTTGTTTATTTTTTTTTGCGAATATGACGAATAAATAAGTGATTAATTAGTGTCACGTGACTCGCGTGTTGCCATGAAAGTTTTTGGACAATTTGCATATTTTTTTTCAGCCCAAAGAAATCATAATATGATTGATATTCTGTTGAAATGATGTGCATAATTTAGTGTCACGTGACTCCCGTGTTGCCATGACAATAACGTTTTTATCAAAGTTAAGGGATCCTCTCCATTTTTTTTTTTTTTTTTTACAAATATGACGAATAAAAAAAGTGATATTCTGCTGAAATTATGTGTTAAATGTGCGTGATTTAGTGTCACGTGACTCGCGTGTTGCTACAATGAAGTTTTTCAAAGTTTAGGGACATCTAAATTTTTTATTTTTTTTTATTGCAAATATATGACGAATAAATAAGTGAATTATTTAGTGTCACGTGACCAGCGTGTTGCCATGACAATAAAGTTTTTGGACAATTAACTTCTATTTTTTCAGCAAATATGAATAATATGAGTGATATTCTGTTGAAATGATAAGTTATTGTGTTAAATGTGCGTGATTTAGTGTCACGTGACTTGCGTGTTGCCACAATAAAGTTTTTCAAAGTTTAGGAACCATCTACATTTGTTTTTTTGTTTTTTTTGCAAATATGACGAATAAATAAGTAATTATTGAGTGTCACGTGACTCGCGTGTTGCCATGACAACAAAGTTTTTGGATAATTTACTTAATTTTTTTTTCAGCAAACATGAATAACAACAGTGACATTATCGTGCATGATATAGTGTCACGTGACTCGCGTGTTGCCATGACAACAAAGTTTTTCAAAGTTCAGGGACCATCTACATTGTTGTTTTTTTTTACAAATAAGTGATTATTGAGTGTCACGTGACCAGCGTGTTGCCATGACAACAACGTTTTTGAACAGTTTCCTTTTTTTCCCCCAGCAAATATGAATAATAACAGTGATATTTTGTTGAAATGATAAGTTATTGTGTTAAATGTGCGTGATTTAGTGTCACGTGACTCCCGTGTTGCCCTGACAAAGTTTTTCAAAGTTTAGGGACCATCTACATTTTTTTTTTTTTTTCGCAAATATGACGAATAAATAAGTGATTAATTAGTGTCACGTGACTCGCGTGTTGGCAAGTTTTTCAAAGTTTAGGGACCATCTACATTTGTTTGTTTTTGTCGCAAATATGACAAATAAATAAGTGATTAATTAGTGTCACGTGACTCGCGTGTTGCCATGAAAGTTTTTGGACAATTTGCATATTTTTTTTCAGCCCAAAGAAATCATAATATGAGTGATATTCTGTTGACATTCTAAGTTATTGTGTTAAATGTGCGCGATTTAGTGTCACGTGACTCGCGTGTTGCCATGACAATAAAGTTTTTATCAAAGTTAAGGGATCCTCTACATTGTTTTTTTTTTTTTTTTTTACAAATATGACGAATAAAAAAAATGATATTCTGCTGAAATGATGTGTTAAATGTTGATGATTTAGTGTCACGTGACTCGCGTGTTGCCATGACAACAAAGTTTTCGGACAATTTACACTTTTTTTTTTTCAGCAAATATGAACAATATCAGTGATATTCCGTTGAATTTATAAGTTATTGTGTTAAATGTGCATGATTTAGTGTCACGTGACTCGCGTGTTGCCATGACAATAACGTTTTTTCAAAGTTTTGGGACAATTTACATATTTTTTTAATGCAAATATGAATAATATCAGTGTTATTCTGTTGAAATTATAAGTTGTGTACATGATTTAGTGTCACGTGACATGACCATAAAGTTTTTGGTACATTTAAGTTTTTATTTGTGTGCAAATATGATTAATAAGTTGATTATTTAGTGTCACTTTATGCAAGTGACTCGCGTGTTGTCATGACAAAATTTTGGGACTATTTACATTTTTTTTTTCGAGCAAATATGAACATAAAAATATTATTAAAGGCGGTCGAAGGACCAAGAACATCGAAATAAAAACGAAAAGTGTTGAAAAAAAGCCAAAGGAGTCCGTTTTTAAACGGATTTTTCAAGGTTTATTGAAAAAAGTAACAAACGACAAGGCAGTACGGTGGCCGGGAGGGACAAACACCAGGGAGGAGTCAATTCACGTGCTTTTGTTTCGTTTCACAGTCAAAAATATGAATAATATCAGCGATATTAAAATGTACATGATTTAGTGTCACGTGACTCGCGTGTTGGCATGACAATACAGTTTTTTGGGGCAATTTACATGTTTTTTTCCTGCAAATATGAATAAAATTAACAGATTAAACGCGGCCGAAGGACGTAGAAAATGTAAACAAAAACGAAAAGTGTTGAAAAAAGGCCAAGGAAGTCCGTTTCGAATCGAATTTTTCAAGGTTTATTGAAAAAAGTGACAAACGACAAGGCCATTCACGCGCTTTTGTTTCGTTTCACAGTCAAAAATATGAATAATATCAGCGATATTAAAATGTACATGATTTAGTGTCACGTGACTCGCGTGTTGGCATGACAATACAGTTTTTGGACTATTTATATATATTGTTTTCCCCTGCAAATATGAATAAAATTAACAGATTAAAGGCAGCCGAAGGACGGAGAAAATGTAAACAAAAACGAAAAGTGTTGAAAAAAGGCCAAGGAAGTCCGTTTCGAATCGAATTTTTCAAGGTTTATTGAAAAAAGTGACAAACGACAAGGCCATTCACGCGCTTTTGTTTCGTTTCACAGTCAAAAATATGATTAATATCAGCGATATTAAAATGTACATGATTTAGTGTCACGTGACTCGCGTGTTGGCATGACAATGAAGTTTTTTGGGCAATTTACATGTTTTTTTCCTGCAAATATGAATAAAATTAACAGATTAAAGGCGGCCGAAGGACGGAGAAAATGTAAACAAAAACGAAAAGTGTTGAAAAAAGGCCAAGGAAGTCCGTTTCGAATCGAATTTTTCAAGGTTTATTGAAAAAAGTGACAAACGACAAGGCCATTCACGCGCTTTTGTTTCGTTTCACAGTCAAAAATATGAATAATATCAGTGATATTAAAATGTACATGATTTAGTGTCACGTGACTCGCGTGTTGGCATGACAATACAGTTTTTTGACTATTTACATGTTTTTTTCCTGCAAATATGAATAAAATTCAAAGATTAAAGGCAGCCGAAGGAAGGAGAAAATGTAAACAAAAACGAAACTTGTTGAAAAAAGGCCAAGGAAGTCCGTTTCGAATCGAATTTTTCAAGGTTTATTGAAAAAGTGACAAACGACAAAACGCGCTTTTGTTTCGTTTCACAGTCAAAAATATGAATAATATCACTGATATTAAAATGTACATGATTTAGTGTCACGTGACTCGCGTGTTGGCATGACAATACAGTTTTTTGGGGCAATTTACAAGTTTTTTTCCTGCAAATATGAATACACTTCAAAGATTAAAGGCGGCCGAATGACGGAGAAAATGTAAACAAAAACGAAAAGTGTTGAAAAAAGGGCAAAGAAGTCCGTTTCGAATCGAATTTTTCAAGGTTTATTGAAAAATGTGACAAACGACAAGGCCATTCACGCGCTTTTGTTTCGTTTCACAGTCAAAAATATGAATAATATCACTGATATTAAAATGTACATGATTTAGTGTCACGTGACTCGCGTGTTGGCATGACAATACAGTTTTTTGGGGCAATTTACATGTTTTTTTCCTGCAAATATGAATAAAATTCAAAGATTAAAGGCGGCCGAAGGACGGAAAAAATGTAAACAAAAACGAAAAGTGTTGAAAAAAGGCCAAGGAAGTCCGTTTTAAATCGAATTTTTCAAGGTTTATTGAAAAATGTGACAAACGACAAGGCCATTCACGCGCTTTTGTTTCGTTTCACAGTCAAAAATATGAATAATATCAGTGATATTAAAATGTACATGATTTAGTGTCACGTGACTCGCGTGTTGGCATGACAATGAAGTTTTTTGGGCAATTTACATGTTTTTTTCCTGCAAATATGAATAAAATTAACAGATTAAAGGCGGCCGAAGGACGGAGAAAATGTAAACAAAAACGAAAAGTGTTGAAAAAAGGCCAAGGAAGTCCGTTTCGTAACGAATTTTTCAAGGTTTATTGAAAAATGTGACAAACGACAAGGCCATTCACGCGCTTTTGTTTCGTTTCACAGTCAAAAATATGAATAATATCAGTGATATTAAAATGTACATGATTTAGTGTCACGTGACTCGCGTGTTGGCATGACAATACAGTTTTTTGACTATTTACATGTTTTTTTCCTGCAAATATGAATAAAATTCAAAGATTAAAGGCGGCCGAAGGAAGGAGAAAATGTAAACAAAAACGAAACTTGTTGAAAAAAGGCCAAGGAAGTCCGTTTCGAATCGAATTTTTCAAGGTTTATTGAAAAAGTGACAAACGACAAAACGCGCTTTTGTTTCGTTTCACAGTCAAAAATATGAATAATATCACTGATATTAAAATGTACATGATTTAGTGTCACGTGACTCGCGTGTTGGCATGACAATACAGTTTTTTGGGGCAATTTACAAGTTTTTTTCCTGCAAATATGAATACACTTCAAAGATTAAAGGCGGCCGAATGACGGAGAAAATGTAAACAAAAACGAAAAGTGTTGAAAAAAGGGCAAAGAAGTCCGTTTCGAATCGAATTTTTCAAGGTTTATTGAAAAATGTGACAAACGACAAGGCCATTCACGCGCTTTTGTTTCGTTTCACAGTCAAAAATATGAATAATATCACTGATATTAAAATGTACATGATTTAGTGTCACGTGACTCGCGTGTTGGCATGACAATACAGTTTTTTGGGGCAATTTACATGTTTTTTTCCTGCAAATATGAATAAAATTCAAAGATTAAAGGCGGCCGAAGGACGGAAAAAATGTAAACAAAAACGAAAAGTGTTGAAAAAAGGCCAAGGAAGTCCGTTTTAAATCGAATTTTTCAAGGTTTATTGAAAAATGTGACAAACGACAAGGCCATTCACGCGCTTTTGTTTCGTTTCACAGTCAAAAATATGAATAATATCAGTGATATTAAAATGTACATGATTTAGTGTCACGTGACTCGCGTGTTGGCATGACAATACAGTTTTTTGACTATTTACATGTTTTTTTCCTGCAAATATGAATAAAATTCAAAGATTAAAGGCAGCCGAAGGAAGGAGAAAATGTAAACAAAAACGAAACTTGTTGAAAAAAGGCCAAGGAAGTCCGTTTCGAATCGAATTTTTCAAGGTTTATTGAAAAAGTGACAAACGACAAAACGCGCTTTTGTTTCGTTTCACAGTCAAAAATATGAATAATATCACTGATATTAAAATGTACATGATTTAGTGTCACGTGACTCGCGTGTTGGCATGACAATACAGTTTTTTGGGGCAATTTACAAGTTTTTTTCCTGCAAATATGAATACACTTCAAAGATTAAAGGCGGCCGAATGACGGAGAAAATGTAAACAAAAACGAAAAGTGTTGAAAAAAGGGCAAAGAAGTCCGTTTCGAATCGAATTTTTCAAGGTTTATTGAAAAATGTGACAAACGACAAGGCCATTCACGCGCTTTTGTTTCATTTCACAATCAAAAATATGAATAATATCACTGATATTAAAATGTACATGATTTAGTGTCACGTGACTCGCGTGTTCGCATGACAATACAGTTTTTTTGGACAATTCACATATTTTTTTTTCTGCAAATATGAATAAAATTCAAAGATTAAAGGCGGCCGAATGACGGAGAAAATGTAAACAAAAACGAAAAGTGTTGAAAAAAGGCCAAGGAAGTCCGTTTCGAATCGAATTTTTCAAGGTTTATTGAAAAATGTGACAAACGACAAGGCCATTCACGCGCTTTTGTTTCGTTTCACAGTCAAAAATATGAATAATATCAGCGATATTAAAATGTACATGATTTAGTGTCACGTGACTCGCGTGTTCGCATGACAATACAGTTTTTGGACAATTTAAATGTTTTTTTTTTCCTGCAAATATGATTAAAATTCAAAGATTAAAGGCGGCCGAAGGACGGAGAAAATGTAAACAAAAACGGAAAGTGTTGAAAAAAATCAAAAGGAGTGCGTTTTAAAACGGATTTTTCAAGGTTTATTGAAAAATGTGACAAACGACAAGGCCATTCACGCGCTTTTGTTTCGTTTCACAGTCAAAAATATGAATAATATCAGTGATATTAAAATGTACATGATTTAGTGTCACGTGACTCGCGTGTTGGCATGACAATACAGTTTTTGGGCAATTTACATGTTTTTTTCCTGCAAATATGAATAAAATTCAAAGATTAAAGGCAGCTGAAGGACGGAGAAAATGTAAACAAAAACGAAAAGTGTTGAAAAAAGGCCAAGGAAGTCCGTTTCGAATCGAATTTTTTAAGGTTTATTGAAAAATGTGACAAACGACAAGGCCATTCACGCGCTTTTGTTTCGTTTCACAGTCAAAAATATGAATAATATCAGTGATATTAAAAATGTACATGATTTAGTGTCACGTGACTCACGTGTTGGCATGACAATGAAGTTTTTTGGGGCAATTTACATGTTTTTTTCCTGCAAATATGAATAAAATTCAAAGATTAAAGGCGGCCGAAGGACGGAGAAAATGTAAACAAAAACGGAAAGTGTTGAAAAAAATCCAAAGGAGTCCGTTTTAAAACGGATTTTTCAAGGTTTACTGAAAAAAGTAACAAACGACAAGGCAGTACGGTGGCCGCCATGGAAAAACAACAGGGAGGATTCTATTCACGCGCTTTTGTTTAGTTTCACAATCAAAAATATGAATAATATCACTGATATTAAAAATGTACATGATTTAGTGTCACGTGACTCGCGTGTTGGCATGACAATACAGTTTTTGGGGCAATTTACATGTTTTTTTCCTGCAAATATGAATAAAATTCAAAGATTAAAGGCAGCCGAAGGACGGAGAAAATGTAAACGAAAACGAAAAGTGTTGAAAAAAGGCCAAGGAAGTCCGTTTCGAATCGATTTTTTCAAGGTTTATTGAAAAATGTGACAAACGACAAGGCCATTCACGCGCTTTTGTTTCGTTTCACAGTCAAAAATATGAATAATATCACTGATATTAAAATGTACATGATTTAGTGTCACGTGACTCGCGTGTTGGCATGACAATACAGTTTTTTGGGGCAATTTACAAGTTTTTTTCCTGCAAATATGAATACACTTCAAAGATTAAAGGCGGCCGAATGACGGAGAAAATGTAAACAAAAACGAAAAGTGTTGAAAAAAGGGCAAAGAAGTCCGTTTCGAATCGAATTTTTCAAGGTTTATTGAAAAATGTGACAAACGACAAGGCCATTCACGCGCTTTTGTTTCGTTTCACAGTCAAAAATATGAATAATATCACTGATATTAAAATGTACATGATTTAGTGTCACGTGACTCGCGTGTTGGCATGACAATACAGTTTTTTGGGGCAATTTACATGTTTTTTTCCTGCAAATATGAATAAAATTCAAAGATTAAAGGCGGCCGAAGGACGGAAAAAATGTAAACAAAAACGAAAAGTGTTGAAAAAAGGCCAAGGAAGTCCGTTTTAAATCGAATTTTTCAAGGTTTATTGAAAAATGTGACAAACGACAAGGCCATTCACGCGCTTTTGTTTCGTTTCACAGTCAAAAATATGAATAATATCAGTGATATTAAAATGTACATGATTTAGTGTCACGTGACTCGCGTGTTGGCATGACAATACAGTTTTTTGACTATTTACATGTTTTTTTCCTGCAAATATGAATAAAATTCAAAGATTAAAGGCAGCCGAAGGAAGGAGAAAATGTAAACAAAAACGAAACTTGTTGAAAAAAGGCCAAGGAAGTCCGTTTCGAATCGAATTTTTCAAGGTTTATTGAAAAAGTGACAAACGACAAAACGCGCTTTTGTTTCGTTTCACAGTCAAAAATATGAATAATATCACTGATATTAAAATGTACATGATTTAGTGTCACGTGACTCGCGTGTTGGCATGACAATACAGTTTTTTGGGGCAATTTACAAGTTTTTTTCCTGCAAATATGAATACACTTCAAAGATTAAAGGCGGCCGAATGACGGAGAAAATGTAAACAAAAACGAAAAGTGTTGAAAAAAGGGCAAAGAAGTCCGTTTCGAATCGAATTTTTCAAGGTTTATTGAAAAATGTGACAAACGACAAGGCCATTCACGCGCTTTTGTTTCATTTCACAATCAAAAATATGAATAATATCACTGATATTAAAATGTACATGATTTAGTGTCACGTGACTCGCGTGTTCGCATGACAATACAGTTTTTTTGGACAATTCACATATTTTTTTTTCTGCAAATATGAATAAAATTCAAAGATTAAAGGCGGCCGAATGACGGAGAAAATGTAAACAAAAACGAAAAGTGTTGAAAAAAGGCCAAGGAAGTCCGTTTCGAATCGAATTTTTCAAGGTTTATTGAAAAATGTGACAAACGACAAGGCCATTCACGCGCTTTTGTTTCGTTTCACAGTCAAAAATATGAATAATATCAGCGATATTAAAATGTACATGATTTAGTGTCACGTGACTCGCGTGTTCGCATGACAATACAGTTTTTGGACAATTTAAATGTTTTTTTTTTCCTGCAAATATGATTAAAATTCAAAGATTAAAGGCGGCCGAAGGACGGAGAAAATGTAAACAAAAACGGAAAGTGTTGAAAAAAATCAAAAGGAGTGCGTTTTAAAACGGATTTTTCAAGGTTTATTGAAAAATGTGACAAACGACAAGGCCATTCACGCGCTTTTGTTTCGTTTCACAGTCAAAAATATGAATAATATCAGTGATATTAAAATGTACATGATTTAGTGTCACGTGACTCGCGTGTTGGCATGACAATACAGTTTTTGGGCAATTTACATGTTTTTTTCCTGCAAATATGAATAAAATTCAAAGATTAAAGGCAGCTGAAGGACGGAGAAAATGTAAACAAAAACGAAAAGTGTTGAAAAAAGGCCAAGGAAGTCCGTTTCGAATCGAATTTTTTAAGGTTTATTGAAAAATGTGACAAACGACAAGGCCATTCACGCGCTTTTGTTTCGTTTCACAGTCAAAAATATGAATAATATCAGTGATATTAAAAATGTACATGATTTAGTGTCACGTGACTCACGTGTTGGCATGACAATGAAGTTTTTTGGGGCAATTTACATGTTTTTTTCCTGCAAATATGAATAAAATTCAAAGATTAAAGGCGGCCGAAGGACGGAGAAAATGTAAACAAAAACGGAAAGTGTTGAAAAAAATCCAAAGGAGTCCGTTTTAAAACGGATTTTTCAAGGTTTACTGAAAAAAGTAACAAACGACAAGGCAGTACGGTGGCCGCCATGGAAAAACAACAGGGAGGAGTCAATTCACGCGCTTTTGTTTCGATTCACAGTCAAAAATATGAATAATATCACTGATATTAAAAATGTACATGATTTAGTGTCACGTGACTCGCGTGTTGGCATGACAATACAGTTTTTGGGGCAATTTACATGTTTTTTTCCTGCAAATATGAATAAAATTCAAAGATTAAAGGCAGCCGAAGGACGGAGAAAATGTAAACGAAAACGAAAAGTGTTGAAAAAAGGCCAAGGAAGTCCGTTTCGAATCGATTTTTTCAAGGTTTATTGAAAAATGTGACAAACGACAAGGCCATTCACGCGCTTTTGTTTCGTTTCACAGTCAAAAATATGAATAATATCAGTGATATTAAAAATGTACATGATTTAGTGTCACGTGACTCGCGTGTTGGCATGACGATGAAGTTGTTTGGGGCAATTTACATGTTTTTTTCCTGCAAATATGAATAAAATTAACAGATTAAAGGCGGCCGAAGGACGGAGAAAATGTAAACAAAAACGAAAAGTGTTGAAAAAAGGCCAAGGAAGTCCGTTTCGAATCGAATTTTTCAAGGTTTATTGAAAAATGTGACAAACGACAAGGCCATTCACGCGCTTTTGTTTCGTTTCACAGTCAAAAATATGAATAATATCAGTGATATTAAAATGTACATGATTTAGTGTCACGTGACTCGCGTGTTGGCATGACAATACAGTTTTTTGGGGCAATTTACATGTTTTTTTCCTGCAAATATGAATAAAATTCAAAGATTAAAGGCGGCCGAAGGACGGAGAAAATGTAAACAAAAACGAAAAGTGTTGAAAAAACGCCAAGGAAGTCCGTTTCGCATCGAATTTTTCAAGGTTTATTGAAAAATGTGACAAACGACA
>NC_084625.1:3384495-3389495 GCF_033978795.1 Nerophis ophidion
TGACTCGGGTGTTGCCATGACAATAACATTTATAAAAGTTTTGGGACATTTAAAACATTTATTGTGCATTTGTGACTAATAAATAAGTGATATATTTTATAGAAATGATGTAAATGTTGATTTTTTTAATGTCACGTGACTCGGGTGTTGCCATGACAATAATTTTTTTTAAACTACTGGGACATTTAAAACATTTTTTGTGCATTTATGACTAATAAATATATTCTATTGAACTGGTGTGTTAAATGTTGATTATTTAGTGTCACGTGACTCGAGTGTTGCCATGACAATGAAGTTTATAAAAGTTTTGGGACATTTACAATATTTTTTTTTGCATTTATGACTAATAAATATATTCTATTGAAATTGTGTGTTAAATGTTGATTATTTAGTGTCACGTGACTCTGGTGTTGCCATGACAATGATTTTTTTTAAACTATTGGGACATTTAAAACATTTTTTGTGCATTTATGACTAATAAATAAGTGATATTATATTAAAATGATGTTGACTATTTAGTGTCACGTGACACGGGTGTTGCCATGACAATGAAGTTTATAAAAGTTTTGGGACATTTACAATATTTTTTTTGCATTTATGACTAATAAATAAGTGATATTCTATTGAAATGGTGTGTTAAATGTTGATTATTTAGTGTCACGTGACTCGGGTGTTGCCATGACAATGAAGTTTATAAAAGTTTTGGGACATTTACAATATATTTTGTGCATTTGTGACCAATAAATAAGTGATATATTCTATTGAAATGATGTGTTAAATGTTGATTATTTAGTGTCACGTGACTCGGGTGTTGCCATGACAATGATTTTTTTTAAACTATTGGGACATTTAAAACATTTTTTGTGCATTTATGACTAATAAATAAGTGATATTATATTAAAATGATGTTGACTATTTAGTGTCACGTGACACGGGTGTTGCCATGACAATGAAGTTTATAAAAGTTTTGGGACATTTACAATATTTTTTTTGCATTTATGACTAATAAATAAGTGATATTCTATTGAAATGGTGTGTTAAATGTTGATTATTTAGTGTCACGTGACTCGAGTGTTGCCATGACAATGAAGTTTATAAAAGTTTTGGGACATTTACAATATATTTTGTGCATTTGTGACCAATAAATAAGTGATATATTCTATTGAAATGATGTGTTAAATGTTGATTATTTAGTGTCACGTGACTCGGGTGTTGCCATGAGACAATAAAATGTATAAAAGTATTGGGACATTTAAAACATTTATTGTGCATTTATGAATAATAAATAAGTGATATTCTAGTAAAATGATGTGTTAAATGTTGATTATTTAGTGTCACGTGACTCGAGTGTTGCCATGACAATAACGTTTTTAAAACTATTGGGACATTTAATACATTTTTTGTGAATTTGTGACTAATAAATAAGTGATATGTTTTATTGAAATTATGTAAAAGTTGATTATTTAGTGTCACGTGACTCTGGTGTTGCCATGACAATAACGTTTTTAAAACTATTGGGACATTTAAAACATTTTTTTTGTATTTATGAATAATAAATAAGTGATATTCTAGTAAAATGATGTGTTAAATGTTGTATATTTAGTGTCACGTGACTCGAGTGTTGCCATGACAATAAAGTTTATAAAAGTTTTGGGACGATTTAAAACATTTTTTTGTGCATTTGTGACTAATAAATAAGTGACATATTTTATTGAAATTTTGTGTTAAATGTTGATTATTAGTGTCACGTGACTCTGCGGTTGCCATGACAATTATTTTTTTTTAACTATTGGGACATTTAAAACATATTTTGTGCATTTATGACTAATAAATATATTCTATTAAACTGGTGTGTTAAATGTTGATTATTTAGTGTCACGTGACTCTGGTGTTGCCATGACAATGAAGTTTATAAAAGTTATGGGACATTTAAAACATTTTTTGTGCATTTATGACTAATAAATAAGTGATATTCTAGTAAAATTGTGTGTTAAATGTTGATTATTTAGTGTCACGTGACTTGAGTGCTGCCATGACAATAACGTTTTTAAAAGTTTTGGGACGATTTAAAACATTTTTTTTTGCATTTGTGACTAATAAATAAGTGATATGTTTTATTGAAATTATGTAAATGTTGATTATTTAGTGTCACGTGACTCGAGTGTTGCCATGACAATAACGTTTTTAAACTATTGGGACATTTAAAAAAAAATTCAGCAAATATAAATAATAAATCAGTGATATTTGAGTGAAATGATGTGTTAAATAAACATGATTTAATGTCACCTTATGCACGTGACTCAGGTGTTGCCATGACAATAAAGTTTTTAAAAGTTTTGGGACGATTTAAAACATTTTTTTGTGCATTTGTGACTAATAAATAAGTGATATTCTATTAAAAGTTTGTGTTAAATGTTGATTATTTTGTGTCACCTGCAGTATGTTGCCATGACAATAAAGTTTATAAAAGTTTTGGGCATAAAAAAAAAAAAGTCAGCCAATTTGAATACTAAATAAGTGATATTTGAGTGAAATGATGTGTTAAATAAACATGATTTAATGTCACCTTTTGCACGTGACTCAGGTGTTGCCATGACAATAAAGTTTATTTTTGTTTTTCTTAAGTTTTTGGACGATTTACTTTTTTTCCCCCCGAGCATATGTGAATATAAATAAGTGATATTCTATTAAAAGTATGTGTTAAATGTTGATTATTTAGTGTCACCTGCAGTATGTTGCCATGACAATAACGTTTTTAAAACCTTTGGGACGATTTCTTTTTTTTTTTTTTTTTTTAGCAAATATGAATAAGAAAAAAGTGACATTCTGCTGAAAATATGTGCTAAATGTGCATTATTTTGTTTCACCTTATGCAGCATGTTTTTTTTAAGTTTGACTTTTTTTTTCCAGCAAATATGAATAATAAATAAGTGACATTCTATTAAAATGTGTTAAATGTTGATTATTTAGTGTCACCTGCAGTATGTTGCCATGACAATAAAGTTTATAAAAGTTTTGGGACGATTTACATTTTTTCCCCAGCAAATATGAAAAACAATGATTAAATCTCACCTATTTATTTAGTTAGTGTCATTATTTAATGTCACCTCATGCACGTGACTCGCGTGTTGCCATATTTTTAGCAAATATGAATAATAAATAGGCGACATTCTGCTGAAATGATGTGCTAAATGTGCATTATTTTGTTTCACCTTATGCAGCATGTTTTTTTTAAGTTTGACTTTTTTTTCCAGCAAATATGAATTATAAATAAGTGACATTCTATTAAAAGTATGTGTTAAATATTGATTATTTAGTGTCACCTGCAGTATGTTGCCATGACAATAAAGTTTATAAAAGTTTTGGGACGATTTACATTTTTTCCCCAGCAAATATGAAAAACAATGATTAAATCTCACTTATTTATTTAGTTAGTGTCATTATTTAATGTCCCCTCATGCACGTGACTCGCGTGTTAACATATTTTTGGCAAATATGAATAATAAATAAGCGACATTCTGCTGAAATTATGTGCTAAATGTGCATTATTTTGTTTCACCTTATGCAGCATGTTTTTGTTAAGTTTTACTTTTTTTTCCCCCAGCAAATATGAATAATAAATAAGAGATATTCTATTAAAATGATGTGTTAAATGTTGATTATTTAGTGTCACCTGCACTGTGTTGCCATGACAACAGAGTTTTTAAAAGTTTTGGGACGATTTATTTTTAATTTTTTGCATATATATACACATTTTTTTTCCAGCAAATAGATGTATAATAAATAAGTAATATTCTACTGAAATGATGTGTTAAATGTTGATTATTTAGTGTCACCTTATGTACGTAAAAAAAAATAAAAAAAATCAGAAAGTATGAACATAAAACGTCGATTATTCAGAGTCACCTGCAGTTTGCTGCTATGGCAACAAAGTTTTTAAAACTTTACTCTTGTTTTTACCTGCAAATATGACTAATAAAATAATTGATATCTTACTGTAATGATGACTATTTAGTGTCACCTGCATTGCCATGACAACGTTTTTTAAAAAGTTTTGGAACATTTACATTTTTGATCTCCCTTTGCATATATATATATATATATATATATATATATATATATATATATATATATATATATATATATATATATATATATATATATATATATATGAAGTTGATCCAGAGATTTAAGGGTTGAAAAAAAATTCATAAAAGTGTAAAAAAAATAAGTCTTTTTACACTTTTATGAATGGGACCCTTTTGGATCCCCGGGAAATTTAGTGGGATTTTTTTCATCAATCATCTATCAGCAACTATTACAGGGAGAATATTTTCGTTTTTTTGTATTTTTTTGCCATTAAAAACTATATCTTATAAGACAAAAGGGTGTAAAATAAATTTTCAAAAGGGGGGAAAATGTAATATTATTGGATGGATGTGAAATTAAAAATATATAAAATTGTAAAATATATAAAATTGTAATATATATATATATATATGACTTAATTTTATCATTTTTATGAATGGGACCCCTTTTGGGTCCCTGAAAAAATTTTGTGGGATTTTTTTCAATAATTTTTTTTTATTCTATTATAATTGCTCCAAAATGGATATTACAGGGAGAATGTTTTCATTTTTTTGTATTTTTTGCAATTAAAAACTATATTCTATAAGACAAAAGGGCATAAAATACATTTTCAAAAGGGGGAAAAATGTAATATTGCTGGATGGATGTGAAATAAAAAATATATCAAATTGTAAAAATAGAAAATTGTAATATATATATATATATATGACTTAATTTTAGCATTTTTATGAATGGGACCCCTTTTGGGTCCCTGAAAATTTTTTGTCGGATTTTTTTAAATTATTTTTTTTCATTCTATTATAATTGCTCAAAAATGAATAATCATTAAATTTTGACATTTAATTTTTTTTTATATATAATATACATATAAACACACACACACACACACACACACACATATATATATATAT
>NC_084625.1:3394495-3399495 GCF_033978795.1 Nerophis ophidion
TACATATATTTGTTTTATTTACTTCAAAATGTATTTATATTTCATTTATGCTAACATTTCAAGTGATTTTAATTGTTTTTAATGTATTATTTCTAAATGTATACAAAATGTGCAAATCCGTCCATCCATTTCCTACCGCTTTTTCCCTTTGGGGTGGCTGGGGGGTGCCGGAGCCTATCTCAGCTACAATCGGGTGGAAGGCGGCGTACACCCCGGACAAGTCGCCACCTCACCGCAGAAAATGTGCAAATATTTTTTTTAATTTCTATTTTTATTTCACATTCAATGCACATTTATGCTAGTCCTTTTAATTGTTTTTAACGTATCATTTATTCCATTAAATGTTTTTTTTATTTTTAAAATGTACATTAAGCCCGTTTGGTATCACGTGACCAATAATGCTTTTTTTTTTTTTTTTTTTAATATTTGTGCAAAGTGGAAAAAAAGGGACAAGCGGTAGTAAAAACGGATGGATGGATGGAAAGTGGCTTGCTGGATAGTGAAAGTAAAACCAAATATGTCGTCGCTACGTGGATTATTATTGGGGGGAGGTGGAGGGACGGGGGTTCTTTTTGGGGGCGGGGATCAGCCAATGAGGGCTGGTCCCGGCCCCCCCACGTGACCGCCCCCCCCCCCCCCCCTCCTCCCATTGATCAGGGCTGGACGCTGTTGTCTTTGCAATTCATTTATCTGCAGGAATGATTGCGACTATCAGTCTGCCGCTCGCCGTCTGACCGAGGAGGTGAAAGTCGCGCCACGGGGAGAAAAGAGGAGGAAAGAAAAAAAAAAAAAAAAAAATCCACGCGTGGGTTGTTGTTGTTGTGTTGCGCGCGTGGGGAGGGGGGTGCGTCCGACGCGCCGTAGAAAGTCCACAAGAAGGTTTTGGTGGATTTGTTTTGCTTTTTTTTTTTTTTTTTTTTGAGGGGGGTGGAGGGGAGGGGAAGAGCCATCCGTGTGCGCGACGTCTTCCCGCGTGGGTTCACTCCTCGCTCGACACGCCATGCTCCTGGACGCAGGACCCCAGTACCCCGCCATCGGAGTCACCACCTTCGGCTCCACTCGGCATCACTCGGCGGCTGCGGCGGCGGCGGCTGCGGCGGCGGCGGCGGGCGAGGCGTCGGAGCGCGAAGTGGCGCTGGGCATCAACCCCTTCGCGGACGGCATGGGCGCCTTCAAGATCAACCACGGCGCGCACGACGGCGGCCAGACGGCGGCCTTTTCCGCGCAGGCGCCCGGCTACGCCGCCCTGGGCCACCACCACCATCACCACCACCACCACCCGGGCCACGTGGGCTCCTACTCCACCTTCAACTCCACGCGGGACTTTCTGTTCCGCAACCGCGGCTTCGGCGAGGCGGCGGCGGCGGGCGCGCAGCACAGCCTCTTCGCCTCCGGGGGCTTCGCGGCGGCGGCGGCGGCGGGCGCGCACGGACACTCGGAGGCGGCGGCGGCGCACCTGCTCTTCCCGGGGCTCCACGAGCAGGCGGCGGGCCACGCCTCCTCCAACGTGCACGTCAACGGCCAGATGCGGCTGGGCTTCGGCGGCGACGTGTACGGCCGCGAGCAGTACGGCCACGTCAGCAGCCCGCGCTCCGACTACGCGCCCACGCCGCTCCACGGCTACGGCGCCATGAACATGAACATGAACATGAACATGAACATGAACATGAACATGAACATGGCCGCGCACCACGGCGCCGGCGCCTTCTTCCGCTACATGCGGCAGCCCATCAAGCAGGAGCTCATCTGCAAGTGGGTCGAGCCCGAGCAGCTGGCCAGTCCCAAGAAGTCCTGCAACAAGACCTTCAGCACCATGCACGAGCTGGTCACGCACCTCACCGTGGAGCACGTGGGCGGCCCCGAGCAGACCAACCACATCTGCTTCTGGGAGGACTGCTCCCGGGAGGGCAAGCCCTTCAAGGCCAAGTACAAGCTGGTCAACCACATCCGCGTCCACACCGGAGAGAAACCCTTCCCCTGTCCCTTCCCGGGCTGCGGCAAAGTCTTCGCGCGCTCGGAAAACCTGAAAATCCACAAACGGACGCACACCGGTAAGCGCGCGCGCGCGCGGGGAAATGGCTTCACCGCTGGATTTGCGCACACCCAAAAAAACAAAACAAACAAAAAAAACAACTATACTTGAATAATATTAATTCATTTGCATGCTATCTCCCAAAGAAATAATGCATGCACATTTAAAATAATGTCAATACATGAAAATATGCATGAAAAGTTAAAAAACAACAACATAAAAAACGAAAACAAACATACACTTGAATAATAATAATATACATGCATGCTGGTTACATTAAAAAAGGAATGCAGCTTTAAAAAATGTCAAAAAATGAAAATATGCATGAAAAGTTTAAAAAAACCCGAAACAAAAACATAAACTAGAATAATAATAATATACATGCATATGGGCTACAACAAAATAATGCATGCACCTTTGAAAAAACGTTAAAATATGAAAATATGCATGAAAAGTAAAAAAAAAAAACATAAAAAAACGAAACAAAAACATACACTTCAATAATAATAATATACATGCATGCTGGCTACATTAAAAAATGAATGCAGCTTTAAAAAATGTCAAAAAATGAAAATATGCATGAAAAGTTTAAAAAAAAAACGAAACAAAAACATAAACTAGAATAATAATAATATATATGCATATGGACTACAACAAAATAATGCATGTACCTTTGAAAAAACGTTAAAATATGCATGAAAAGTAAAAAAACATAAAACAAAGAAACAAAAACAATAATAGTATTCATGCATGCTGCCTACAAAAAAATAATGCATGCAACTTTAAAAAAAACGTCAATAAATGAAAATCTGCATGAAGTTGAAAAAAAAAACAAACCCAACATAAATACGCCTCTAAAAAACGAAACAAAAACATTAACTTTAATTATGATAATATATATGCATGCTGGCTCCAAAAAAATAATGCCTGCACCTTTAAAAGAAACGTCAATAAATGAAAATATGCATGAAAAGTTGAAAACTAACATCAAAACGCCTCTAAAAATACGCAACAAAAACACAAACTGTAATTATGATAATTTATATGCCTCAAAAAAAAATGCGTGCACCTTTAAAAAAAAAGTAAATAAATTAAAATATGCGTGATAAGTTAAAAAAAAACATAAAAAAACGAAACAAAAAGATGAACTTTAATTATAGTAATATTTATGCATGCTGGCTACAAAAAACAATGTACACACCTTTAAAAAAACGTCAATAAATGAAAATATGCATGCCCCTAAAAAAACAAACAAACATGCATTTTACTTAATAATGCAGGCAACTTGAAAAGTATGCATGCCCTTAAAATGAAAAGTAAACAAAAAACAAACATAAAAACGCCTCTAAAAAACAAAAACATACTTGATTAATATATAGTAGCATGTCCCTGAAAAAAACAAAAAGCAAACTACTTAATAATGCATGCACCTTGAAGAATATGCATGATAAACAATAAACAAAAACATATAGTATAAAAAAATATGCATATACTTGAATGATAAAAGTGTAAGTCTAATTGTGTATGCATGCCCCTAAAATTAAAAGTAAACAATAAACAAAAACACATATGCATAAAAAACATATGCATATACGTGAATAATAAAAGTCTAAGTCTAATTGTAATATGCAACACAAAAACATGCATGATGTTTAAAAAATTACGTAAATAAATGACAAGTCAATAAAAAATATAAATATGCCAAACAAAAACATATACTTGATTATTATATAATATTCAGAAAGCATGCATGCTGCTTAATAGTGCATCCACCTTGAAAAATACTTCAATAAAATCATGCATGCCCCTAAATTGAAAAGTAAACAATAACTAAAATAATATATGCATTAAAAAACATATTCATATACTTGAATAATAAAAGTCTAAGTCTAAGTGTGTTTAAAAAAATACGTGAATAAATAAAAGTCTGCATTCCCCTAAAATTAAAAGTAAACAATAAACAAAACAAACATGCATAAAAAACATATGCTAATTTGAATAATTCAAGTCTAATTTTATATGCATGACCCTAAAAACAAAACAAAAAACATGCATGAAAAGTAAAGAAAAAACAGAAATACGCTACTAAAAACAAAAACAAACCATAAACATGCATGCATAAAAATAATATATGTGTATACTTGAATAATACACACATATATATATGTATATATATATATATGCATGTCTCTAACAAAACAAAAGAAAACATGCATGCTAAATGAATAAAATAATGTAGACCCCTAAAATTAAAAGTAAACAAACAACATAAATACGCTTAAAAACATACAAACAAAAAAAACATGTATGCATAAAAAAACAAATGCATTTACTTGCATTATATGTCCCTAAAAAAACATGCATGCTGCTTAAAAAAAAACACGTAATCGAATACAAAATATGCACGTCCCTAAAATGGAAAGTAAACAAAAAATATAAAAATGTCCCCAGAAAAAAACCAAAAAAAAAACATGCGTGCATAAACTTGAACAATTTATATGTAAACATCAATATGTCCTTAAAAATAAAGCAAAACAAAAACATATGCATATATATGTATATATATATGTGTGTGTGTACCTAAAAATGCAAAGAAAAACACGCATGCTACTTAAAAAAAACGTCAATAAATAAAAAAATCATGCATGCCCTTCAAATAAAACAAAACAAACACACATGCATATATTTAAATGATATATAAAGTTACCTAAAAACAAACAAAACATGCATGTTACTTAAAAAAAACGTCAATAAATACAAATCATGCATGCCCTTCAAATGAAACAAAACAAACACACATGCATATATTTAAATGATATATATGTACCTAAAAAACAAACTAAAACATGCATGCTACCTAAATAAAACGTCAATAAATACGAATCATGCATGCCCTTCAAATAAAACAAAACAAACACATATGCATACATTTAAATGATATATATGTACCTAAAAACAAACTAAAACA
>NC_084625.1:3401995-3416995 GCF_033978795.1 Nerophis ophidion
TCCCAACCGGAAGTTATTTATGATCGACATGTCCGACACGCTGCTTTTAATCACGTGCTTCTCGGAAATATATTTTTTTTAAATAATGCTTCACTGTTCTTAATTGATAGTCAATTTAAGGACGTAGACGCCGGACTTAAATCAATAAAAACAAAACAAAAAATACTCACTTCCGGTCTTGGAGTTCCCAGCAGGAAGTTATTTATGATCGACATGTCCGACACGCTGCTTTTAATCACGTGCTTCTCGGACATATTTTTGTTTAAAATAATGCTTGACTATTCTTAATCGATAGTCAATTTAAGGACGTAAACGCCAGACTTAAAAAGATTTAAAAAAAATACGCACTTCCGGTCTTGGAGTTCCCAACAGGAAGTTATTTATGATCGACATGTCCGACACGCTGCTTTTAATCACGTGCTTCTTGGAAATATTTTTGTTTAATATAATGCTGGACTATTCTTAATCGATAGTCAATTTAAGGGCGGGAACGCTAGAAATAATTCAATAAAAAAACAAAAAACAAAAACAACCAGAAGTTATTTATGATCGACATGTCCGACACGCTGCTTTTAATCACGTGCTTCTCGGAAATATTTTTGTTCAAAATAATGCTTGACTATTCTTAATCGATAGTCAATTTGAGGATGGAGACGCCATAAATAAATCAGTAAAAACAAAACAAAAAATACCCACTTCCGGTCTTGGAGTTTTCAACAGGAAGTTATTTATGATCGACATGTCCGACACGCTTTTAATCACATGCTTTTGGAAATATTTTTGTTCAAAATAATGCTTGACTATTCTTAATCGATAGTCAATTTGAGGACAGAGACCCTAGAAATAAATCAGTAAAAACAACAACAACAAAAACACTTCCGGTCTTGGAGTTTTAAACAGGAAGTTATTTATGATCGACATGTCCGACACGCTGCTTTTAATCACGTGCTTCTCTGAAATATTTTTGTTTAATATAATGCTTGACTATTCTTAATTGATAGTTAATTTGAGGATGGAGACGCCAGAAATAAATCACTAAAAACAAAAAAAAAACAACAACACTTCCGGTCTTGGAGTCATCAACCGGAAGTTATTTATGATCGACATGTCCGACACGCTGCTTTTAATCACGTGCTTCTTGGAAATATTTTTGTTTAATATAATGCTGGACTATTCTTAATTGATAGTCAATTTAAGGACGGAGACGCCAAAAATTAATCAATACAAAAAACAAAAATAAAAACAACCGGAAGTTATTTATGATTGACATGTCCGACACGCTGCTTTTAATCACGTGCTTCTCGGAAATATTTTTGCTTAAAATAATGCTTGACTATTCTTAATCGATAGTTAATTTAAGGGCGGAGACGCCAGAAATAAATCAATATAAAAAACAAAAATAAAAACAACCCGAAGCTATTTATGATTGACATGTCCGACACGCTGCTTTTAATCATGTGCTTCTCGGAAATATTTTTGTTTGAAATAATGCTTGACTATTCTTAATCGATAGTCAATTTGAGGACGGAGACGCCATAAATAAATCAGTAAAAACAACAAAAAAACAAACACTTCGGTCTTGGAGCCATCAATCGGAAGTTATTTATGATCGACATGTCCGACACGCTGCTTTTAATCACGTGCTTTTCGGAAATATTTTTGTTTAAAATAATGCTTGACTATTCTTAATCGATAGTCAATTTTAGGACGTAGATGCCAGAAATAAATCAGTATAAACAACAAAAAAACAAACACTTCCGGTCTTGGAGTCATCAACCGGAAGTTATTTATGATCGACATGTCCGAGACGCTGCTTTTAATCACATGCTCCTCGGAAATATTTTTGTTTAATATAATGCTGGACTATTCTTAATTGATAGTTAATTTGAGGATGGAGACGCCAGAAATAAATCAGTAAAAACAAAACAAAAAATACCAACTTCCGGTCTTGGAGTTTTAAACAGGAAGTTATTTATGATCGACATGTCCGACACGCTGCTTTTAATCACGTGCTTCTCGGGAATATTTTTGTTTGAAATAATGCTAGACTATTCTTAATCGATAGTAAATTTGAGGACGGAGACGGCAGAAATAAATCAGTAAAAACAACAAAAAAACAAACACTTCCGGTCTTGGAGTCATCAACCGGAAGTTATTTATGATCGACATGTCCGACACGCTGCTTTTAATCACGTGCTTCTCGGAAATATTTTTGTTTAAAATAATGCTTGACTATTCTTAATCAATAGTCAATTTGAGGACGGAGATGCCAGAAATAAATCAGTAAAAACAACAAAAAAGCAAACACTTCCAGTCTTGGAGTTCCCAACCGGAAGTTATTAATGATCGACATGTCCGACACGCTGCTTTTAATCACGTGCTTCTCGGAAATATTTTTGTTTAAAATAATGCTTGACTGTTCTTAATTGATAGTCAATTTAAGGACGTAGACGCTAGACTTAAATCAATAAAAACAAAACAAAAAATACTCACTTCCGGTCTTGAAGTTCCCAGCAGGAAGTTATTTATGATCGACATGTCCGACACGCTGCTTTTAATCACGTGCTTCTCGGAAATATTTTTGTTTAAAATAATGCTTGACTGTTCTTAATCGATAGTCAATTTAAGGAGACGCCAGACATAAATCAATAAAATAAAAAAAAAAACAGCACATCCGGTTTTGGAGTTCCCAACCGGAAGTTATTTATGATCGACATGTCCGACACGCTGCTTTTAATCACATGCTTCTCGGAAATATTTTTGTTTGAAATAATGCTTGACTATTCTTAATTGATAGTCAATTTGAGGACGGAGATGCCAGAAATAAATCAATAAAAAAAACAAAAATAAAAACAACCGGAAGTTATTTATGATCGACATGTCCGACACGCTGCTTTTAATCACGTGCTTCTCGGAAATATTTTTGTTTAATATAATGCTTGACTATTCTTAATCGATAGTCAATTTAAGGCCGGAGATGCCAGAAATAAACCAATAAAAAAAACTAAAATAAAAACAACCGGAAGTTATTTATGATCGACATGTCCGACACGCTGCTTTTAATCACGTGCTTCTCTGAAATATTTTAATTTAATATAATGCTTGACTATTCTTAATCGATAGTCAATTTAAGGACGGAGACTCCAGAATCAAATCAATAAAAACAAACAAAAAAAAACCACTTCCGGTCTCGGAGTTCCCAATCGGAAGTTATTTATGATCGACATGTCCGACACGCTGCTTTTAATCACGTGCTTCATGGAAATATTTTTGTTGGAAATAATGCTTGACTATTCTTAATTGATAGTCAATTTAAGGACAGAGACGCCAGAAATAAATCAGTAAAAACAACAAAAAAACAAACACTTCCGGTCTTGGAGTTCCCAACAGGAAGTTATTTATGATCGACATGTCCGACACGCTGCTTTTAATCACACGCTTCTCGGAAATATTTTTGTTTGAAATAATGCTTGACTATTCTTAATCGATAGTCAATTTGAGGACGGAGACGCCAGAAATAAATCAGTAAAAACAACAAAAAAACAAACACTTCCGGTCTTGGAGTCATCAACCGGAAGTTATTTATGATCGACATGTCCGACACGCTGCTTTTAATCACGTGTTTCTCGGGAATATTTTTGTTTAAAATAATGCTTGACTATTCTTAATCGATAGTTAATTTAAGGGCGGAGACGCCAGAAATAAATCAATATAAAAAACAAAAATAAAAACAACCGGAAGTTATTTATGGTCGACATGTCCGACACGCTGCTTTTAATCACGTGCTTCTCGGAAATATTTTTGTTTAAAATAATGCTTGACTATTCTTAATCAATAGTCAATTTGAGGACGGAGATGCCAGAAATAAATCAGTAAAAACAAAACAAAAAAAACAACACTTCCGGTCTTGGAGTCATCAACCGGAAGTTATTTATGATCGACATGTCCGAGACGCTGCTTTTAATCACGTGCTTCTCGGGAATATTTTTGTTTAATATAATGCTGGACTATTCTTAATCGATAGTCAATTTAAGGATGGAGACGCCAGAAATAAATCAGTAAAAACAACAAAAAAACAAACACTTCCAGACTTGGAGTCATCAACCGGAAGTTATTCATGATCAACATGTCCGACACGCTGCTTTTAATCACGTGCTTCTCGGGAATATTTTTGTTTGAAATAATGCTTGACTATTCCTAATTGATAGTCAATTTGAGGACGGAGACGCCAGAAATAAATCAGTAAAAACAACAAAAAAACAAACACTTCCGGTCTTGGAGTTCCCAACAGGAAGTTATTTATGATCGACATGTCCGACACGCTGCTTTTAATCACGTGCTTCTCGGAAATATTTTTGTTTGAAATAATGCTTGACTATTCTTAATTGATAGTCAATTTGAGGACGGAGACGCCAGAAATAAATCAGTAAAAACAACAAAGAAACAAACACTTCCGGTCTTGGAGTTCCCAACAGGAAGTTATTTATGATCAACATGTCCGACACGCTGCTTTTAATCACGTGCTTCTCGGAAATATTTTTGTTGGAAATAATGCTTGACTATTCTTAATCGATAGTCAATTTGAGGACGGACACGCCAGAAATAAATCAGTAAAAAAAACAAACACTTCCGGTCTTGGAGTCATCAACCGGAAGTTATTTATGATCGACATGTCCGACACGCTGCTTTTAATCACGTGCTTCTCTGAAATATTTTTGTTTAATATAATGCTTGACTATTCTTAATCGATAGTCAATTTAAGGCCGGAGACGCCAGAAATAAACCAATAAAAAAAACTAAAATAAAAACAACCGGAAGTTATTTATGATCGACATGTCCGACACGCTGCTTTTAATCACGTGCTTCTCTGAAATATTTTAATTTAATATAATGCTTGACTGTTCTTAATCGATAGTCAATTTAAGGACGGAGACTCCAGAAATAAATCAATAAAAACAAACAAAAAAAAAACACTTCCGGTCTCGGAGTTCCCAATCGGAAGTTATTTATGATCGACATGTCCGACACGCTGCTTTTAATCACGTGTTTCTCGGGAATATTTTTGTTTAAAATAATGCTTGACTATTCTTAATCGATAGTTAATTTAAGGGCGGAGACGCCAGAAATAAATCAATAAAAAAAACAAAAACAAAAACAAAAACAAAAACAACCGGAAATTAATTATGATCGGCATGTCCGACACGCTGCTTTTAATCACGTGCTTCTCGGAAATATTTTTGTTTAATATAATGCTTGACTGTTCTTAATCGATAGTTAATTTGAGGACGGAGACGCCAGAAATAAATCAGTAAAAACAACAAAAATAAAAACAACCGGAAGGTATTTATGATCGACATGTCCGACACGCTGCTTTTAATCATGTGCTTCTCGGAAATATTTTTGTTTAAAATAAGACTTGACTATTCTTAATCGATAGTCAATTTGAGGACGGAGACGCCAAAAATAAATCAGTAAAAACAACAAAAAACAAGCATTTCCGGTCTTTGAGTTCCCCACAGGAAGTTGTTCATGATTGACGTGCTTCTCGGAAATATTTTAGTTTGAAATAATGCTTGACTATTCTTAATCGATAGTTAATTTGAGGGCGGGGACGCCAGAAATAATTCAATAAAAAAAACAAAAACAAAAACAACCGGAAATTAATTATGATCGACATGTCCGACACGCTGCTTTTAATCACGTGCTTCTCGGAAATATTTTTGTTTAATATAATGCTTGACTGTTCTTAATCGATAGTTAATTTGAGGACGGAGACGCCAGAAATAAATCAGTAAAAAAAAAAAACACTTCCGGTCTTGGAGTCATCAACCGGAAGTTATTTATGATCGACATTTCCGACACGCTGCTTTCAATCACGTGCTTCTCGGGAATATTTTTGTTTAATATAATGCTGGACTATTCTTAATCGATAGTTAATTTAAGGACGGCGACGCCAGAAATAAATCAGTAAAAACAACAAAAAAACAAGCATTTCCGGTCTTGAAGTTCCCCACAGGAAGTTGTTCATGATTGACGTGCTTCTGGGAAATATTTTAGTTTGAAATAATCGAATATAATTCAACGAGAAAGGTGGTAATAAAAAAAAAAAAGTGTTTATTACGCTGCGTTTTATTTTGAAAGAAGGTACAACTGGATGGAAATAGTTCCCGCTTATAACCGATACGAAACATCAAGTTAAAAAACAGCATGAGGTTAAAACGTAACCAGGTGACTTCTTGTAAACATTCACGATCACGTGATATTTTCCACCAAGCCTGGCGGAAATACTCCAAAAGTATTTGATTCTTCCCGATTAATGAGGTGAAACTTGTGTGTACTTCAGTACACGTGTACTTTATTTTTCTGTCTTTTATTTTGGCGTACTGCAAAGCCAAACAGGAAGTGGCTAGAATAAAAGCCTGCTTTACGAGCGAGAGAACATTCCGGCAGCTGACACGCATTCCCCGCCAAGTACTTCTTGCACGACGGGCCACTTCATTAGGCACACCTCGGCAGCTGCGT
Organism: Nerophis ophidion; assembly: GCF_033978795.1. Taxonomy (NCBI): domain Eukaryota; kingdom Metazoa; phylum Chordata; class Actinopteri; order Syngnathiformes; family Syngnathidae; genus Nerophis; species Nerophis ophidion. Next base: position 3,408,518 of record NC_084625.1, read on the forward strand.
CACATTAAAATTATCAAAACTTTTCTGACATGTCGACCATAACTTGGTGAGCTGCAAGACCGGAAGTGTTTTTATTATTTTTTTTTTACTGATTTTAACTTCTAAATACAAATAGTCATTTTTTTGAAACGATCCGATGGATTTTGGAGCTCTTTAAAAAAAAAAAATTATACACACTAAAAATATTTGTCATGTAGTAACATTCATAATAACATGTAATATATACAAGTTGTAAGTATATATGTAGTATCTAGTAACATTCATAATAACATGTAATACATACATGATAAAAGGATATATGTAGTATCTAGTAACATTCATAATAACATGTACTATATACATGACATTATGTATGTATACATATATATATATATATATATATATATATATATATATATATATATATATCTATATATATGTGGTTGTTGTCTGATTGCGACATCAATCTGCCGTCAGTGTTGGTTAAAAGTGACAGTCGCCCGGCGGTGACCTCCGCAGAGTGAGGTGATTTGTGGAGGTTGTGCCCTGCTGATGTGCTGCTCCTGACTAAATGACAGTGGTCCAATTAGCCGGCCCTGGTGCACACCTCACACTGGGGGTCCTGCCTTCAGGCCGGGGGGAGCTAAAAGGACCCGGGATCGTTTGGAAATAGATATTTGTCCCGCCATAGAATAGTACATGTTGTTTGTTTTTTTTTACTAGCACTTTTTTTTAAATATTGAATTGACAAATAATGTTTATCAGAGACATTTTGATATAAATAGTATTTTCACTATAAAGTACATGAATATTTCATGCAGCTTTAAAGTCACTTCAGTGCCATTCAAGTGTAAAAAAAAGTGAATAAAACAAGAAAACACACACACATGCATATATATATATATATATATATATATATATATATATATATATATATATGTATATATGTTTACTTATATATTTACACACATGTGTTTTAATGTGCTCATTCTTAGCTGTCAAAAAAGAAGATAGATCTAGAAAAATTTAATTAATAAACAATGCTCACACACACACACACGCACACAAATATATATAAATTTTACATAAATATATAAATAATGTACATATACACACACATATATATATATGTGTGTGTATATATATATGTGTATATATACATATATATTAATGTGTGTGTAGTTTATACATGTATGTGTGTGTATGTATGCATGTCTGTATATATACAGACATATTTACATATACACACTACATACATGTATGTGTGTGAATGTATGTATATCTATATACACACATATATACATATACATGTATAAACTACACACACATATTAATATATATGTACATGTATATATATATATACACATATATATATACACACATATATATACTTACACATACATATATATATATATATATATATATATATATGTATATACATATAAAGGAAGACAGATCTAAAAGCATTAACTTAATAAACAATACCTTGAGGAATACATGATGTAAATCTGACATAAATATAAATTTCCCTATTAAATACACTAATATTTTGCAGGTTTAAAGTCACTTCAGTGCCATTCAAGTGTAAAAAGAAGTTAATAAAACCAAGAGAACAAATACATACACACACACACACACACACACACACGCACGCACACACGCACACACACACACACACACTTGTGTGTATGTGTGCGTGTATATATATATATATATATGTATGTATGTATGTATATATATATATATATATATATATATATATATATATATATATATATATATATATATATATATATATATATATATATATGCATACATATACATAAATACATATACATATATTTTTAAATATTTACATGTCTTCATTCTTAGCTGTCAAAAAGGGAGACAAATCTAGAAGCATTAAATTAATAAATGCTCCCACTTTGATGATTATATGATATAAATAGTAATTTCCCCATAAAGTACACTAATATTTTGCAGGTTCAAAGTCACTTCAGTGCCATGCAAGTGTAAAAAGAAGTGAATAAAACCAAGAGAACACACACACATACACACACACACACACACACACACACACACACACACACACACACACACACATACACACACACACACACACACACACACACACATACATACATATACATATATATATATATATATATATATATATATATATATATATATGTATATATGTATATATACATATATATTTAAATATTTACATGTCTTCATTCTTAGCTGCCAAAAATGAAGACAAATCTAGAAGCATTAAAATACTAAATACTCACACTTTGATGATAGTATGATATAAATATGAAATAAATACTAATTCCATTATAACATACTTGAATATTTTGCAGGTTTAAAGTCACTTCAGTGCCATTCAAGTGTAAAAAGAATTGAATAAATCCAAGAGAACACACACACACACAGACATATATATATATATAAATACACACACATATACATATATACAGACATATATATATAGATATATTAAAATATTTCAAGGTGCTCATTTTTAGTTGTCAAAAAGGAAGAAATATCTAGAAGCATTAAATTAATAACTACTCATACATTGATGAATACATGATTTAAATTTGACACAAATACATGTTTTTTTTTTCAGCTTTAGAGTCACTTTGATGGCATTCAAGTGTAAAAAGAAGTGAATAATAAAAAAAAACACATCACATGAATATTTAAATGTGTTAATTTTTGGGGTGGAAAGATCTAGACGCATTAAATTCACATTTTGAGGAATATATTATATAAATCTGATATAACTAGTACATGAATATTTTGCAGATTTAAAGTCACAAAGTGTAAAAAAAAGTTAAGAAAACACACACACACACACACACACACACACACACACACACACACACATATATACACATATATATTTAAAATGCTTATTTTTACACCGCAGTATGTGTGTGTGTGTTTGAGAAATTCTGACTTAATGGGGACGTGGCTCTGTTTACACACATTTAGGGGACTTCTGACGGTGTGGGGACCCCCCAAAAAAAACAGGTCCCCTAAAGAGAAACCTTTTTTAAATGAGAGTCAGATCCATTCTGAAGATTCCTAAATAATTTTTAAGCTTTGGCCCATAAAACATGTTTACAGGTTAGTTTATTAGTGTGTGAATTATGGAAAATTATAAAAATTCGGTCCCCATGAACCATATTAACGCTTTTTCCCCAGGGTCCCCAGTAAGAATGATCAGCACATTACTTCATCAATCCAGAGATTTAAAGACGTGTATGAGCTAACTGGGCAGTGGACATTTTACCAAAACATTTTTTTTAATGCCTCCACAACCTGTAGAAATGGTGGTCCCCACAAGTCCCGATCAAAAACGTGTGTGTGAGTGTGTGTGTGTGTGTGTGCGTAAAAATACTTAAAGACGTGTATGAGCAAACTGAGCAGTGGACATTTTACCAAAACATTTTTTTAATGCCTCAACAACCTGTAGAAATGGTGGTCCCCACAAGTCCCGATCAAAAAACGTGTGTGTGAGTGTGTGTGTGTGTGTGTGTGTGTGTGTGTGTGCGTGGGTGTGTGTGTGTGTGTGTGTGTGTGTGCGTAAAAATACTTAAAGACGTGTATGAGCAAACTGAGCAGTGGACATTTTACCAAAACATGTTTTTAATGCCTCCCCAACCTGTAGAAATGGTGGTCCCCACAAGTCCCGATCAAAAACGTGTGTGTGAGTGTGTGTGTGTGTGTGTGAGTGTGTGTGTGTGTGTGTGAGTGTGTGTGTGTGTGAGTGTGTGAATAGTCTCCATTCCTGGATTCTCCCGAATGTCTTTTGCAGCGTCATGAAAATTTTGCTCCCGTTTGACGTCCACCAGGCACTTTGAGGTCCTTACAATGACGTCACGTGTCAACAAAGTGCGATAAGCCCCGCCTCCCCCGCGTCACCCGTCCCCCCCGACACAGCCAAACGCACACATCATTTACAAATCCCGTTTCCATATGAGTTGGGAAATTGTGTTTGATGTAAATATAAACAGAATACAATGATTTGCAAATAATTTTCAACCCATATTCAGTTGAATATGCTACAAAGACAACATATTTCATGTTCAAACTCATAAACATTTTTTTTTTGCAAATACTCATTAACTTTAGAACTTAATGCCAGCAACACGTGACAAAGAAGTTGGGAAAGGTGCCAATAAATACTGATAAAGCTGAGGAATGCTCATCAAACACTTATTTGGAACATCCCACAGGTGTGCAGGCTAATTGGGAACAGGTGGGTGCCATGGTTGGGTATAAAGACAACTTTCCCAAAAAATGTTTAGTCTTTGACAAGAAAGGATGGGGCGAGGTACACCCCTTTGTCCACAACTGCGTGAGCAAATAGTCAAACAGTTTAAGAACAACGTTTCTCAAAGTGCAATTGCAAGAAATTTAGGGATTTCAACATCTACGCTCCATAATATCATCAAAAGGTTCAGAGAATCTGGAGAAATCACTCCACGTAAGCAGCATGGCCGGAAACCAACATTGAATGACCGGGACCTTCTATCCCTCAGAAGGCACTGTATCAAAAACCGACATCAATCTCGAAAGGATATCACCACATGGGCTCAGGAACACTTCAGAAAACCACTGTCACTAAATACAGTTGGTCGCTACATCTGTAAGTGCAAGTTAAAGCTCTACTATGCAAAGCGAAAGCCATTTATCAACAACATCCAGAAACGCCGCCGGCTTCTCTGGGCCCGAGATCATCTAAGATGGACTGATGCAAATTGGAAAAGTATTGTGTGATCTGACGAGTCCACATTTCAAATTATTTTTGGAAATATTCGACATTGTGTCATCCGGACCAAAGGGGAAGCGAACCATCGGGACTGTTATCAACACAAAGTTCAAAAGCCAGCATGTGTGATGGTATGGGGGTGCATTAGTGCCCAAGGCATGGGTAACTTACACATCTATGAAGGCAACATTAATGCTGAAAGGTACATACAGGTTTTGGAATAACAAATGCTGCCATCTAAGCGCCGTCTTTTTCATGGACGCTCCTGCTTATTTCAGCAAGACAATGCCAAGCCACGTGTTAAAACAGCCTGGTTTTGTAGTAAAAGAGTGTGGGTACTTTCCTGGCCCGCCTGCAGTCCAGACCTGTCTCCCATGGAAAATGTGTGGCGCATTATGAAGCGTAAAATACGACAGCGGAGACCCCGGACTGTTGAACGACTGAAGCTCTACATAAAACAAGAATGGGAAATAATTCCACTTTTATAACTTCAACAATTAGTTTCCTCACTTCCCAAACGTTTATTGAGTGTTGTTAAAAGAAAAGGTGATGTAACACAGTGGTGAACATGCCCTTTCCCAACTACTTTTGCAAAAAAAAACTACGTTTATGAGTTTGAACATGAAATATGTTGTCTTTGTAGCATATTCAACTGAATATGGCTTGAAAAGGATTTTCAAATCATTGTATTCTGTTTATATTTACATCCAACACAATTTCCCAACTCATATGGAAACGGGGTTTGTAGTCTAAAGACTTTTATGTGGCGTTCACCTACCATCTCGAGACCCACAGACATCTGGGAAGGTAAAATCAAAATCGGGGGCTTGTCCGGGATGGTCTGGCTGGTTAACAGGTGAACAGGAACCTCTTGATTGGCAACCAATGAGTGTGTTTTGTATAAACCGAGACTTTGGCAAGTGTGTGTGTGAGCGAGAGAGGAAATACGAACATAAATCTATTTTTGGTATCACAGAAAGCACAACATTATGTTCCTGTTGTCTGATCTTTATTTTCTTTTTAACAACAAAGTCAAACGCTGCCAACATTTGAACACGTCCTAAATACAAACAACCCTCAAAATACATTTAAAGCCAGCCTTACTATTTTTTTTTTTATAGTTTATGGACTAATTCGCACTAAAGTTATTGCAGATTATTCCGAAAGTACGAAGTCTTTTGTTTACGCCAATATTAAGTTAGCGGAACGAGCTCATAAAAACGGGCGCAATCAATCACGCTCGGCGGGTTTTTATTGCCGTAACGAACGCCAGCTTTTTTTTTTATTTGCATTCATGTCGACGACAAACTTCAAGCTGTGAGGGATTTCAAAATAAAAGGCCTCGACGTCGCCCTTATCCAATTACGCGCCGCCTGTTGCTCTGATTGATCCTAATAGGAACAAATATTCCGTCCAGGTGTTTGCCGCTCGCAACTGCCGCCGTTCCTCAACTAATTGTGCTTTTTTTTGGGGGGGGGGTTGCCAAAAAGCCACTAAAGTCTGAGATGAAGTGTGACTATGCAAAACAACGGACATTAAAAACAGTAAAAAGAGCGCAGGGGTGATGTATTTTCAGCGGCGCCATTTCTACATACAGCTACAAAAATGACCGGGCAACAAAAAATGAAACAAAATAAAAATAAAAAAAGCTCCAGGAAAGGGACGTTAATTAAACCCGTGCTGGAAAGGTTCGGGTGAACAAATCAAGCGCTCCTTTCCCTCCTATCAGGGGTAGGCGGCACACGCTATTAAAGGGCAGCAACGATTAATCGATCGATTATTCTAATGCTGACCAGAATAGGGCCTGCTATCTGTGCCCGGAACCTGTGGGCTGGGATAGGGTCAAAGCCGGCACCAAGCGTCCAAATTAATGATTTTTTTAGGTCTAAACATACAAGTTTAGCATAAAACGTTAGCGTGCTAAGGTTAGCAGGATGGCATAGGCCAAGTTAGTGCACTTCAAAGATGGCGGCAAGTACTAAAATGCACAATTTTTAAGTTTAAACATACAAAATTAGCTCAAACCTTTTTAGCATAAAACATTAGCATGTTGAGGTTAGCACGATAAGGTTAGCATGATGCCATAGGCCAAGTTAGTGCACTTCAAAGATGGCGGCAAGTACTAAAATGCACAATTTTTAGGTTTAAACATACAAAATTAGCTCAAACCTTTTTAGCATAAAACGTTAGCATGTTGAGGTTAGCACGAAAAGGTTAGCATGAGGGCACAGGCCAAGGTAGTGCACTTCAAAGATGGCGGCAAGTTTTAAAATGCACAATTTTTAGGTTTACAAATACTTAATTAGTTTAAACTTTTTCAGCATAAAACTTTAGCATGTTAAGGTTAGCACTATGAGGTTAGCATGATGGCATAGGCCAAGTTAGCGCGCTTCAAAGATGGCGGCAAGTATTAAAATGCACAATTTTTAGGTTTAAACATACTAAATTAGCTCAAACTTTTTTAGTATAAAACTTTAGGATGTTAAGGTTAGCACGATAAGGTTAGCATGATGGCATAGGCCAAGGTAGCGCACTTCACAGATGGCGGCATGTATTAAAATGCAACATTTTTAGGTTTAAACATACTAAATTAGCTCAAACTTTTTTACTATAAAACTTTAGCATGTTAAGGTTAGCACGATAAGGTTAGCATAATGGCATAGGCCAAGTTAGTGCACTTCAAAGATGGGGCAAAAATAAAAATTCACAATTTTTAGGGTTACACAAAAAAAAAATTGCTAAAAAAAAAAAATGCATAAAATTTTAGCATGCCAAGGTTAGCATGACGGCATCGGCCAAGGTAGCGCACTTCTAAAATGGTGCAAGGTATTAAATGCACTATTTTAGGTGTAAACTCACAAAATTAGCTAAAAAAAATCAGCTAAAAACGTTAGCATGCTAGGTTAGCATGAGGGCATCGGCCAAGATAGCACACTTCTAAAATGGCGCCAGGTGTCAAAACGCACTATTTTAGGTGTAAACACGTAAAATTAGCTAAAAATCTAGCATAATATGTTAGCATGCAAGAGTTAGCATGATGCCATAGACCAAATTAGAGCACCTCTAAGATGGCGCCAAGCATAAAAAGGCACTATTTAGAGGTTTAAACATACAAAATTAGCTAAAAACCTTAGCATAAAATGTTAGCATGTTAAGGTTAGCATGATGTTAAAAGTAAATCCGTTTAGACTGAGCTTTCAACTCTGAAATTTCCGAGCCATCCATGGCGTTTCTACTCGCATGGATCCATTTTTCATCACTCCAATCAACCTACAATCAGATGGAAGGCGGTGTACACCCTGGACATGTCGCCACCTCATTGCAGATTATTAATTTAATTGAAAAAATACAAAAAGAATGCCACCGTAAAAAAACAGGAAAAAAAAATAAAAAATACAAAAATTAATTTACGGTGGCATTCTTTTTGTATTGTTTCACTTTCACAAATTCCTTAGTAAATTGACCAAAATTGAAGTTTGTTTAGCTGATTGGAGAGACTTCGGTTTTGCCCGATTCGCCGTTTTACTGCCCTGTAAAAGACCTTCTTTTTAAACAGTTAAGGTACGTAAATAAACATATACAAAATATTTCCATGTAAATAACTAATTTTGCAACGTTTATATCTGCGACCAATATATGGAAAATATTTGTTTCTCTCACTCCAGCATTTACGTATATGACCCTAACCAAACAACCTTCCATAGTCATGGTGC